>NC_143129.1:21872727-22173106 GCF_059928025.1 Delphinapterus leucas
TGTTGCCCACTCACCAAACTCATATGTTGAAGTTCTAGCCCCTGACACCTCAGAATGTGACTGTATTTGGAGATAAGGTTTTTTAAAGAGGTAGTTAAGTTGATCTGAGTTCATTTGGGTGGGCCCTCATCCAAGACAAATAGTGTCCTTATAAGCAGAGGAAATTAGGGTACAGACACTTGCAAAGGAAAGACCATGTGAAGACAGAGAGAAGAACGAGACCTGCCAAATCCTTGACCTCAACTTCTAGGGTCCAGGATTGTGAGAAAATAAATTTCTGTTGTTTCAGCCACCCTGTCTGTGGTACTTTGCTACTGCAGCCCCAGCAATCTAATACAGCACCTGCTACCAGTAGGTGCTAAATAAATGTCAAGCCTTGTAGTGACAACACGGAGAGGAGGCTGTCCAGAGGTGATGATGTGAAGTCACTGGCATGAGGACTGGGGGAACACAACCAGGGAGTCCTGGTCACCCCACACGGCAAAGGCCTTATTTGCAGCTGTTTCCATAGTGTGTCATCGATAATTTGCTTTTCTGCCTTATGGACAGCCTCAGACCTTGCCTCCTTTTTTGACAACTGCTTACAAGGTCCTTGCACTAAAGCCACCTCTCAACACCGGTCACCAGGCTTCCTTATCAAAAGGGTCTTCAGTGTTCTCCCTTCCCCAGCTGTAGATCGCACTGACCTTCATCTACACTTTACACCTCTCCTACCCAGTAGGAGAGACGATAAGAATATTAGCTTACATTCCACGTATTTCATTCTTTCTTCCCAGTGATTCTGGGAGCTATGCAAGATGAGTACTATTATTCTCATTTTACACGTTTAAAAAGTGAGACTCAGAGAGAGGTTAAGTGACTTCCTAACATCGCACGGGTGCCATGTGATACAGCCAGTGGGATCCAGTCATCAGAGACTAAAGCGCATGCTCTTTCCATCGCACCACGAAGTGGACTGTAATGTAATTCGCCGTCTTTCAGTTACTGCAATATACAAGTGACAGGCAATGCTGATGAAATTGCTCAAAAACTCTCCGTGATATCTGCGACAGACCTAAAAATCACAGTGCAAATGAAAATTGTGCTATATTAAAATTCAACTGGACTTTCAACTATCTTGAACCTTGATGTCATCATTTGCAGGAAAGAGGAATGACTGAATTCTCAAAATATTCAAGGTACTGATCTATGAGGATTATATAAACACACACAATAGTGGCATCATAAACTTCAAATAAAAGTCAGATAAAGCACTTTTTTATTATTTACCAATGACTGCTAGTTACTCTTCTATGTTCATTTATTGAATAAATACTTATTGAGCACTTGCTATGTACCAGTCACTGTTCTAAGTGTTGAGATTATAAGCAGTAAACAAACAGGTGAAATGCCCTCCTCTTAGGGAATTCATTTATTATCTTGTTGTGTGCTCAACCGTCTAGTGGTTAGGACTCCACAGTTTCACTGCCGAGGACGCCAGTTCGATCTCTGCTCAGGGAACTAAGATTCCGTGAGCCACGCAGCATGGCCAAAAATACTACTACTAATAAATTTAAGAAATTGAAAAAAAAAAAAAGAGGATGCTGCTATGAAGGTATCTATACTTGGCATTTTACAGAAGAGGAGACAGAAGCTTCGGGAGTTTAGGTATTTTTCCCAAAGGCATCAGCTAGTGAGGGGAAGACTCAGGATGGAATCGCAGTCAATGTGATGCCAAAGCCCTAAATAATGCACCCAAGTGGCTTCCGTCAGGAAGCCCGACATGTAATGCCTGGTCTCGGAGTAAGTACCCAGTCCTAGAATACGGTACCCTTTCTCCAGGGCAGTGACCCTGTGTCCATGCTGTCTTGTCTCTGTGTTGCTCTGCAGAGGTGTTTCATTGTTGCTGTTTTGGATCCTCTTCTCCCAAGCTGTGCCTAGACTAACACCTAGAGAAATGTGTGGGGAAGGATTGCAGCTGAGAATAAAACTTAGATGTGAAGTGAGCTGACATCAATGAGGGGGACCCTCTCCAGGAGTTGAGTTAGAGAATAACAAAAAGCCTTTCATTTCCCTTGAGCGTGCCACCACCCAGGGCCCCCAGGGACAGTCTTATGGCTGTTGACCGAGTAGCCGGCAGGCCACCACCAGGCAGGAGTTTATCTGTACTCACTCCGAAGCCAGGTAATACAGTCCTTCAGCTAGAGCCCTGGACTGAGCAGACTCTTCTAATCCTTCTTTCCTCAGGAGGCAAGACTCTCTTAATGCTGCCTCTGGCTGGAACTTATATGCTGCAGAAATGTAAAATAAGCTGAATTGAGTCTGGAAAAAGCTGCCAAGTTCTTACAGAGGCTGGGTGTCCTGAAACCAATCCACATTCATCAGGACTTATAGGTGTGTTTACTGTCAGAATTTTTCCACACAGGTTCAAGTCATGCAGGGCCTTTCTCAGGAATCTGAGTCTAAACTGTTTTTGGTTTTTTTTTTTTTTAATTAATTAATTAATTTATTTTTGGCTGCATTGGGTCTTTGTTGCTGCGTGCGGGCTTTCTCTAGTTGCGGCGAGTGAGGGCTACTCTTCGTTGCGGTGCGCGGGCTTCTCACTGCAGTGGCTTCTCTTGTTGCGGAGCACAGGCTCTAGGCACGCGGGCTTCAGTAGTTGTGGCTCGCGGACTCAGTAGTTGTGGCTCGCGGGCTCTAGAGTGCAGGCTCAGTAGTTGTGGCGCATGGGCTTAGTTGCTCTGCGGCATGTGGGATCCTCTTGGACCAGGGCTTGAACCCGTGTCCCCTACATTGGCAGGCGGATTCTTAACCACTGCGCCACCAGGGAAGCCCTAAACTGTTTTTCAGAGCATCCTGAGCTATCTGGCTGCCTCGGCATGCTAAATAAAGGTCCAAAGAGCCAGGGAGTTTGCCTAGTGACATGCCTGTATGAGCTGGAGCCAGCCCGTGGTCTTTCTGTCTTTCTGTGTTTCTCTCTATATAAAGATTAAAACAATACGTGCCTCACTAAGGATCATACTCCAAGGCTTTGAAATCATGTTGCAAGAGAAATCAGATTGAATCTCATTTTTATCGCATCCAGTGAAATGCTTAGTACTGTCACACGCTGCTCCAGGCATGGAGGGGCAGAGCCAACCAAGGATTTAGGTGAAAGGCTCCTTCCTTCCTGCTCTGGCCACCCCCTGCCCCAGGTGAGGTATCCACGTCCCTCCCCCTAGACCATGCTCCAGGTACTGAAGACCCCAGAATTGTCCAGCCAAATTGTCTTGAGTCAACTTTCAGGACCTGCAAGAGCTTCTTGCTAGGGTCCGACCTCCGACGGGTGAACCGTACCACTGAGGAACTCACCCCTGGGCTCCTGAGCAAGGGAAAAAATGGACTTTTAGACAAAACCAGAATTAAAATATCTAGAGGAGTGTTGTCCCCTACAAAGCAGTCCCCTTGGAGGTTATACGCTTATCCTAAGCAGGCAGCTACTGCTCAAA
This sequence comes from Delphinapterus leucas, assembly GCF_059928025.1. Lineage (NCBI taxonomy): Eukaryota > Metazoa > Chordata > Mammalia > Artiodactyla > Monodontidae > Delphinapterus > Delphinapterus leucas. The sequence continues at coordinate 21,876,195 of NC_143129.1, forward strand.
ATATTCTGACACTGACTTTTTAAAAATCACCTTTGGAGGTGGATTATGAACCACATCAGAAAGCCAATCTCATTATTTCACATCACAGTTTGCATTTGACGAAAAACAACATTACCCGGAAGGATGATGCATATTACTTAGCAGATTTAGTTCCTATGTTTTCCAAGTCAAATATGAAATAAAAGAAGGTCTGTTATATAAACACACCTGTTTATTTTAGCTTCCTTCTGAAACTATACCAAAGTGACAATGAAGAAAGAAAAAAGGCATAAATCTGCACAAAGAAAATGAGAGAGAAACTTGAGGAGGAAACGGGAATCAATATTTTGGAAACTGGAAAATGGATGGAGAAGTGGCCATTGGCTTCTCAGACCCCAGAAAGCTGAAGCCTGAGCCTGTCATAAGGACAGCTAAGACGATGTCTGATTTTACCTGAAAACCCTACCCCAAGAATTAGAGGCAACAAGTAACTCAGAGTCAGGAGCGCTAGATGGGGGCAATAAAAAGAGAATTTGTTGAAAATTTCCCTAAGGAGCAATTCAACCCGCAGATCCCTTCCCCCAGACAGGCAACAATCCTTCCCCAACCCGAGAAGAAGACTCTAAAATCCCCACCCAGAGAGACTCTGCATGTTGGAACACCATTCCACAAAGCAAAGATGGAAGTCCTTGCTAAAAATGGGTCATTCATTGAAAATATGCTGAACATGGAGACCCCAGCTCCCTTTTGCTTGGTGACCAAAATGAACATGGTTGCCTCAAAAGAGGCAGGCACTTGGAGTGAAGATAAATAGGATAACAAACATTTATTGAACGTCTTCTGTCTGCCAGATCCTGCCACATGCTTGGCCTTCAACAAGAAGTCCGGCACAATTCCTGCTCTTGCACAGTTTTCTGTCTAAATCACGTTGCGTAGTTCACTGATCTGCTCGCCAATCAACTTCATACATAAGCATTAAGGGATATTGGGTATGAGAAAGTCCCACATAGATGGTAAGAAACAATCCTGAAAGCAGTTATTGATTGATTGATTGATTGATTGATTGATTGATTAAGGAATATTTTTGTTAAACTTTGTATTTTATATTGGGGTATAGCCGATTAACAACGTTGTGATAACTACCGAAGCCCACATGCCTAGAGCCCGTGCTCTGCAGCAAGAGAAGCCACCGCAATGAGAAGCCTGCACACCGCAACAAAGAGCAGCCCTAGCTCGCCACAACTAGAGAAAGCCCGTTGGCAGCAACGAAGACCCAACGCAGCCAAAAATAAATAAATAAATAAAATAATTTTAAAAAGCTTTTGAAAACAAACAAAAAACAATGTTGTGATAGTTTCAGGTGTACAGCAAAGTGACTCAGCCATACATATACATGTATCCACTCTCTCCCAAGACTGTCCTCCCATCCAGGCTGCCACATAACATGGAGCAGAGTTCCCTGTGCTATACAGTACGTCCTTGTTGGTTATCCATCTTAAATATAGCAGTGTGTACATGTCGATCCCCAACTCCCTAACTCTCCCTTTCCCCCACCCTTTGCCCTTGGTAACCATAAGTTTGTTGTGTAAGTCTATGAGTGTGTTTCTGTTTTGTAAATGAGTTCATTTGTATCATTTCTTTTTAGACTCCACATATAAGGGATATCATATGATATTTCTCTTTCTCTGTCTGACTTACTTCACTCAGTATGACAATCTCTAGGTCCATCCATGTTACTTCAAATGGATTACGGATGCTTTTGCATGTGTTTAAGAGAAAAAGAAAGTGCAGGAGCAAAAGAAGTCATAAGCAAAATGGACTGAGAGTAAATAATACAGACATGGAAGCAATAAGAAAAATTGGGAAAATTGTGCAGGGTCACGTGGAAGATAAAACAAGGAGGACTTGAGAAGTGGTGATGCACTATTCAGACTCAGAAAGAGAAGTCCTTGAGCAGGAAAATCTCCAAATAGGGGCCGTATTTGAGGCCGCTAATTCTAGAAGCTGAACATGATTAAAATGGGCATGGAGAGTGGACAGTTCTATTCAATGGAAAGACCAGATACATGTCTAACTCAGCAACAAAGACACAAGTGGCAGGGATCTGGATTAGAGCTGAGTTGGGAAAATTGAGAGAAAGATAAAACTTATGGTTAGTAGACATTAGTTGGGCTTTGGCTGTTGAGAATTTATCCCTTTGTGCTCACTCCCTTCTATGGGTTTTTGATCCCCCTTTTGGGGGAATCACCTATTTTATGAGGTTTTGGTGAGCCAACGTCCATCTCTCCATCTCCCACGGTGAAATCAAAAGGGGTCAGGTTCTCCCTTTTTCCACTGGATGGGAGGAGTGGGAAGGCAGGAGGGGCATGAGACTTCAGTCTGACAAATGTGACATTCTCTCCTGGGACTCTGCATCTTGAATGGGGAGCGAGTTGAAGGCGAGAGCATTGCAATGGAAGTAGAGTGAAGGAGAAGAGACCTGACCCTTCCTGTGCATAGGCTCCCAGCCGCCTTGCCTCTTGCTTACTCTGTAAACCACCTATTGGTTCTTGGAGCCACCGATATCCTTTCAACTGATTCCCACTTTGAAAGATATTGCCAGATTTCTCTTCTCTTGCTTGCAGCCCAAATTCCTGACTGATACAAGGGAGATACCATAAAGGAAGAATTGGTTGCATTAGGTAACTAGATGGGAGACAGCAAGGACAGCTCCTAGGGGAAGTATGAAATGGATGATTAGTGCCGTCGGCAGAGATGGGAAAAATAAAGACACAAGATTTGTTTGGGAAAAGATAATACCTTGGTATGTTTGAGCCCTGAGTTCAATGCCCTTTGAGCAGCTGGGAAAAGAGGACTGCAAAGTAGCAAGACACAGAGCTGAACAGGGACACTTGGAAAAAACGTGCATATGTAACAACATTCACAAGGATAGATGTAATCCTGCAAAGGGGATTATAGAGGAGGAAGGGCAGAATTCTAAGATATAAGCCCTCCTAGAGAGTTGCAACTCATAGAAAATTATTTTAGGGAAGAAAAAGTAACGACTCACGGGAGCTGAATATGCTTATCTTGTTTTAATGCTTTGTGTTTTTTTGTTTGTTGGTTGGTTTTTTTTGGCTGCAGTGGGTCTTCATTGCTGCACGCGGGCTTTCTCTAGTTGTGGCGAGCGGGGGCTACTCTTTGATGCGGTGCGTGGGCTTCTCATTGCAGTGGCTTCTCTTGTTGCGGAGCACAGGCTCTAGGCACGCAGGCTTCAGTAGTTGCAGCACGTGGGCTCAGTAGTTGTGGCACACGGGCTTAGTTGCTCCGCGGCATGTGGGATCTTCCCGGACCAGGGCTTGAACCCGTGTCCCCAGCATGGGCAGGTGGATTCTTAAGCACTGTGCCACCAGGGAAGTCCCTAATGCTTTGTTTTTAAACTTCCTAAAGATCTCAGTATCCTAGGTAATACCATAGCTTAAAGAATATCGGATTATATTACCTTAGGAGCAAGAAGTCCATAGACAGGGCAATATTCAGAAGTGGCGAGTCAGGGCTTCATCTCTGCTTTGGATCCATTGGATCTGTCCTCCTCTATGTGTTGGATCTGACATCCAGTTGGTTCTCGTCAGAGTCACAGGAAGGCCATATTAGTTCCAGATGTGACAAGAATAATAAAGGGCTATTCTTCATTCTGTTTCTTGAAAGTGAAGATACATTTTCCAGAAGCTCCTACTCAACTTTCCCTCTTGTCACATCGACCAGAATTGTGTCACATTGCCACGCCTGCACCATGCTTGACTCAAACCATTTAAGAGTCACCCCATGGGGCTGGGGCCAGCCTGCCTGCAGCACACAGCAAGGCAAAGGAAGAGTAGTGTAGACCCTTGAACAAAACAGTGGTGGACACAATGAGATAGTATAGTAGGAGCAGCTAACACAAAGCAGCCATGAAGAAGAGTCGTAGAATCAACATTGTCTGCTCCATGGTGTGAGGCTAGTGCTGTACATTAAAATTCCATAATTAATTGAGCTTGATGTTTGATCTGGAGGTAACTTTAGGATAAGCTATGCATTTTTATGGGATTTTAAAAGAGGCATCATTACACAATTTCAATTTGAACAATTCTTACTAAGCCATGGTTTTTTAGCCACTGCTTAACTCATCTGTACTCTTCTTTTTCTTTTCTTCTCTCTCTATCCTTGCCTCCTAAAGCTTTTCAAAAATCACAGGTAGCCCAGTGCCGAAACCCTTCTGAACTCCTAGTTTGTCCACCACAATTCCACCAAAGCCAGTGATTTGTAGGTATATAGGGACGGCATTGACAATGGCTGCCTGGGTCAGGAGTAATTAAAAAATGTCAATGGTCAAGGATGGAAGTCACTTCAAGCCCAACTGAAGCATTTAGCTATTTTCCTGTTACATCCTTTTAGGCCTCTTTCACCTTATAAATATTAATTTAAAGACTACCAACAAGGACAGTAAACGGATTTAGGCATAAAACTTCCTGTCAGAGGTGATTTATATCCAATAAAAGGAGAGCAGGATAGAGAAAGCCTGCTTCGCTAAGTTTATGGTAGACAGTGAAATAGTACCGTCAAAATAAAAAGGCTTTCAGCCTGTCGTCGGCTGTGTGGGTGTCTTCCTTCTTAATAAGCGGCATGCCAGAATTGTATTGTTTGCTTTTATCAGCGCCTTGCACTGTCGAGGAAAAGTTCTACTGCATTGCTAATTGAACTTGTACAGATTTATAAGCTCAAGGCCTGTGCATGAGAGAGATTATTAGGGCTTAAAAGGTAATAGCGCCAGCAAGAAAATTAAAACTGCTTTCACCACTTAGATTTCAATAGCGCATAACTTCTACCCTTTATACATCCCGCGATGGACTAAGAATTTGTTTGATAGAAGATCTGTCTTAGTGTCCATGCAAGGGTGATGAAGCCCCAGAGAACTGGGCTGCCATCTTACCTTGCACACAGCCCAGTGCTACAAGGGACCTACCCACGTGAGTCTGAAAGTGATGTTTCAGTGAAGCTGCTTCCTAGGTTAACAACTTGGCACTTCTAGACGATCGCTGTTGGGAGACACTTCTCCATGAGTTTTCACATGTCTATACATCTTGAAAGCAGAGGCGCTCTCTGCTTTTGCTCCAGACTGTCTTTTCACGTTGTCTGTACAGCAAACGGCTTTGGTAGAGAGAGATGGGGTCTCCCTCAAAAGCAAAAGGCAGGTTTGCAGCTCAGGATCCTTCTCCCATATCATAACCCACTGTGTGTACAGGGGCCACATGCCCTCTTCATATTGCCTTGTGAGAACTGGGGCTTGGGAAACTGGAGCAGTTATGCTGATACTCTGTTATTGCTTTTGCAATAGGTAATACAACCCTTTGCCTCCGACCTAGGAGCCTGTATCTTCCGCTAGCACCCAGGAGCAGGCTAACTTCTCAGCGTTCAAGTAGGGAAAATCTCAGACCCCTCACAGTTTGTAAAAGTAATGTGGACTTAGAAAAGCCATTTGTCTACTCTTTCAAATAAAAAGGAGACTAGCACCTACAATAATACGTCACTATTCCCTACGTTTCCATATCTAAGAACGTACAATTTTCCTTTGGCCATAACCAATGAGAAAGTAGTAGTTTCCATCGTTAGGGAGGGTTATGGAGGAAACTTTTCTTGAATCTCTAAGAAAAAATTTTCTGACAAAAAACCCCAAAAAAACCCGAGATGAACTAAATGGTCAGGTGACCAATTAATGTCCCTTCCAGCTCTTCATCTCACAGGTTTACTTAAATATTAAGAAATATTTATGGTCAATAGAAACACCAACAGATACTGTACATAAACATTTAGAAATACAAGTTTACATAGCAATATATAACTCAAGAATACTTTTAACACAATTTTCTGAAATGTATGTACTTTCTAGTTAGCTAAGGCTAAGATCTTTGACAATGTCTTCTTTTCTTTCTTTCTATTATTTGTTTCAATAGTAAGCATTGCAAAGCACTGTTTAAGAGCAAGAAATAAAACAATCCATGCTCTCAATCTAGCTGACTGGTATCAAGAAAGACATACACACACATGAGTCAAATGAGTGAAGGAGAAAAAAGAGGGTAGAAGTGCCAGGTGAGGGTTTAACTTGGGCATGGCTGGCCTCAGGATTTTAAGTGGAAAAATCCATATGGAACATATTACCTGAAAACTCCACTCTAGTGTCTGGTCAGTGAGGTGAGGTGAAAGCTAAGATATATGAAGTTATTTCTTTGTGTCTAGAAAAAATGGATTTGGCCATGGCTAATTTTATGTCTATTGGAAGTCACCAAGCACTATTAGTTCAACTCATAACTTCTGACATTAATACAATATAAATTTTTGAAAACTATTGCTGACTTGGTTGTATTATAAACGTCTAATTTCACTCTTGCTTCTCGCCATCTTATAATCTAACTTTGGCTTTGTCCTGCCATCCAAGGGGGTTACTGGGATCCAATAAGTTCAGCCCATCAAGAACTTTTTGTTGTCTACTGGCTGATTATCTGGTTCCGTTAAAGAGGCTGGAGGTCACACCAGGGGATGTATGAACTATTGTGCCCATTCTCCACTTGTTCCCAGGTAAATAGAGTGAAACTTCCTCCCTCTTTTACTGCCCCATCCCCAGATTATAAGTAAGAGAAGATAACACCCTTAACCAAGTTTTCCCCCATTCAGAGATCACAGTATTGTTCCTTTTAGACCATTAAGAGAAGTAAGTTGAACATTATCTCTTTAAAATGAACAAGGATGAGACTTATATAAGGAGAGGTAGGCTGATAGAGCCCATGATAACAAATATTGAGGTTACCTGAAGTTCCCTTGGACATCACTCCAAGATTTAAAAGTAGTGCATGTGTGGAAGCAAACCCTGGATGAGGATATACATTCCCAAAGAGAACAGTATGGTTGAACAAAGCTTTGATGATGGAATTAACATGAAACAAAGGCCCTCTGAGGAAGATCAGTCTGAAAAGAAATGAAGACTACATAAAACTTTGTTGAATTTATGGAATTTATATGCTGCTGACCAGTAAGTATAAAGTTCCATTCCCTTGGTCCTCACTATCATTCATGTATTACTTGTCAGTAAATGCGATGCACTCAGAACATAACAGCTCCGGTAATATTTCTTTTCCCACTGCAGCTTTACTACACCCATGAAACTCTGTAATCTTTAAATTCCCTCACTGTTAACATCTGCTGAAACGTTACTGGTCCCAGCATAGCCAAGCTGCTCTGAAATTACATTCAGCAGAGTAGTTAATGCTAACAGTATAATTCTCAATGCAACCATGTTTGAAAAGAGCTTTAGAACAGGCACAATGATTGCACTGCCTTTAGGTTTTATCTCTTTCATATCTGTTTTGTATCGCAATCTCTCTGGCTTCGAGCGTGCCCATTGTAAAAGCATATTGTATATATTGTTCAGTAAACACCGTATTACAATCCAATGTTTTTTTTAATTCCATAGCCTAAACTCACTTTTACTAGTGCTTTTTTAACAAAATGAAATTCCTTTGCAAGATATGATGATAAGCATTTAGCGGTTTGAGGAGGGAACTCAATCAACCTTCTGTAAAATGAAGATATTTTATCACCCTGTTAAGGTGTTTTGAATGTTTTAAATCCAAATGGTCCTACACATAAGCAAAATAAACAGGTTGCTTATGGCGCTTGTTAATGAGGACGCATTCATTCTATTATCATAAAGTTGTTAACGTTTAAAAAAATACTTTGCCTTCAAAAACTATCTTTGTTATAACTCCAAGAATATAAACATTGCATTGACATTACTTTAAAATTAATATATCCATATATTTATAACATATTTTATATTAGTATAATTATTTATTTATATTTAGTATACTAGAACATGATGTTTAACCATGTTTAAACTGTAGGCATTTATCTGATCTAGTAAGAGCCGTAGTATATGGCTTGGTAAATTCTAAAGATTTCTCTTCCCCAGAGAATATTCTTCCTCAAATTAAAATACGAAATTTTTAATTGAATTTCACCATTAAGTAAAAATGTATATTAATAATTTAATATTAAGTGAAATCAGATGAACTTATTAAGTTCTAATCGTTTTGAGGGCAGGAAATACGTCTTAGTAGCAAAATAGAGAGCAATATTTTAACACAAGTTAATCGAACTTCTGAATATATGAAGGAAGAAAGTCTGTGCTCAAGAACGTTCACACTGTAACTTGAACAAGCTTTTACATAACTTTCCTCAAGTGAACAAGATGTTTGCCAAAGTTGATGCCATAAAATATATTACAGTCAAAGATAATAATTCTATAAAATTATTACTATATATGTTGTCTCTTGAATATTTCTTGTATCATGTGTAATAGTCTGTTGGGATCAGAGGGCAGATTATATTCCTAGCTATTTCTGCAGCATCTATGCCAGGATATAAACAAGATTAAGTCTTTTCTAATAAACAGGTGTTGGATTTATCTCTCCCCCCACACCCCTATCCCAGGAATCCTCACCCTCCCTGGGTTTCTTATTCCCCATGCCAAGAGCAGTTACGGCCATTGTTCAGAAATCCTCTTTCCAGAAATTCTTTCCTTTGCACTAGTGCCCTCTACTTGCTGGCTAGACTCTTCGCTTGGGTCCCCCAATCCCTCTCTATTCAGTCCCACTTTGACTAGATTTCAGGGTCTCTGCTACACTTCTGCCTGTCATCCAGACCCATGACTTGCATGTGATCTGAGTAGGTGTCCCATCTTCAAGCAGAAAACGCTTGCCAAGCTCCCACTTGCAGGTACTAACCCTCAGCATCGCTACTCGCCCAGCTGTGCTCTGTAACCAGATTCTAGATGCCTGATTCTCCTCTGATCACTGGCGTCCCTCCCTGAGCCTAAGATATCCCTGTGCCAGCTTTTATGCAATCACTCTATTTCTTACTTCAGGCTCCCCACATCCAAACCTCTTTCCCTGCATCCACTCTCCAAGGTGGATGAGATCAAAACATTATTTCTTTTACGGTATTTGGTTGCCTTTCACGGTATACACACAAATTTATAATAAAAGCTCTACACAGAAAGAAACAAAAAAAGCTCTGAGGTTTTAAAGCATATTCACAAATTAATTTACCAGACGATGCAAAACGTTATATCATCACTGAATGTTTACCTTCATAATGCTCATCTCCTAACCTCGTACAAGGACATGCATGTAGGAAATCTTATATTTGAGATCCAAGCAGTACCCGATTAATGAACAGCAGTAAATTATAAGTTGCCAGCTGCTTTTCCAACATTCGACTGTAAAAACGATCTGAATTCATACCTCCTTTTTCTCCTTCTTTTTCCTCATCATTACCATAAAACTAGAAGCATATGGGATGATATTATTAAGGCAAGGTGAAATCTATGGAAAACAGAAAAAGGAGACAGAAGGTTGTTTAAAACCATTGCCTTGGTATGTGTGTGCATGCATGAGAGAGAGAGAGAGAGAGAGAGATTTCCCTGTTTCATCTTCTTTAAGACTCGTCATCCACAATGCATAAGGGGACTCTATCAAGTGACCTAAAGAGACATAGTAGAAACGATTAACATTGCCTGCAGCTGCCTTCTTTGAAATTCCTTCCCAACCTATAGCCCTTATGGGTGGGCTTAGGTGGCCCTGATTATGCTTTTCTCTGGCCTCAGATGATTGGACTCGGAGTAGATACATGACCCTGAGGGTAACCAAGATCTAGCTGGAGTTGAGCCAATAGGATTTTGCTGTTTGTTTTCTTTCTCACTCCCTTCTCTTTCCCTCTCTCCCAGTAAGATACATAGAAACTGGAAAGAAAATGTCATTTAGAGTTGAGTCTGCCAGTGAAGCCACAGCAAACGAGAGCATGGCAGGTCAAGTACACAGAAACCGAAGCCCTGCAGGAGAAATTAGTGGAGAAAATAATGATACAGATAAACGAAAAGAAGCAGAGAAAATAAACCATGCAACTCTATAGAAAGAGATTCTTGATACAAGGCAGAGTAAATAGCATTTAGAAAAGATCAAATATGGGGTGTGAGAAAAAGAAAGGAATCGAATGAAGACTTCTAAAAAAATAGTTGACCATCATTTCTTTATCAACCATCTCAATCCAACCTTTGATAAAATGCGGCCACAAATTCTATTTGTTAATTTAACACATATTTATGGAGCACAAACTTTGTATTCAGTAGTCTACTAACCCTTGGGTGTAAATTAGAAAATAAACCAAAGTCCCAGCCCTCAATAACTGTTAAGTCTTACCGGAAGAGACGAACAATCCATTACATTTCAGTGAGGGGAAAGTGTGTTGCACAGAGAAGCATCTTACCTAACTGTTTCCCATGGGAGCGTGGGAAGGCAAGAAGGCTAGAGCAAAAGGAAGGATATGGAATAACCAGAGAAAGCGACATGGAAGAGCATTCCAGGGAGAAGGAGTCATGTGTATTCTCTTAGGACTTGCAACTTGTTCTGTTTCTTAACGGAATTTAAATGCAATATTTGGAAAGTAATGTAAGCAGCTAAAATGTAGTGTGTTGTGGACTTTCTCTTTAAGTGCGTAAGGAATTCTGAATAAAGAGATTATTGTGAGGATTCTATGACCTTCAGTGTTGAGAAAAGAGTTGAAGGATGAGCAGAAATTGAACTGGTGGAGAAAAAGGACAGAGGGACACCCATGTTGCTCCATAATCTTTCCCGTGTGGGCTCTGTGTGTATATATTTCTTCTCAAGTATATTGTAGGTTCTTTGCAAGCAGCAGTTATATGCTTTTCCTATACATCTTTCATATATCTACTGCTTTGCTGTGTACAAGAATGTTATAAAAAATTTTCCTCAATGTTTGATTTTTGTGCTTTATGAGTCAGAGGTAGGAATTAGAAATGCTTGACCCTGTTTTCTGTATACCAAAAGTCCAAACATCTAGAAAATTCTGAAAGCACAGCATCTGATGTTTGCTCATTTTCCCCAAAAGCGGTTGCTGTGACCCCTTTTAGAAGCGTGTTGGTAGAGTATGTGTACTCAGATATTTTTACTAACTCACTAGGTTCATGGATAAATTTTTTTGATGTATCTCTTTAGCAGACCCTAGAAGTGAGTTTACTTACTCATAATGCAGTTTGGATGTCAAGTACGGGGCTGCATTGAGACTATCTCAAAGTATTTCTACTTGTAATCCATTCACAGTTTATGATGGCTTCAAACAGGTAGTAATGATGGGATTAGCGGCCAAAGTACAAAACAAAGTATGTGATCCTGCTAATATATCAAAAATTAGAACTAATAAAACAATTTGAATAAGGCAAAGAAGTAAATTCATCCAGGAATTCGATATAGGATTACCATTATATACTTTAATACCTAAATATACCATGAAAACTTTTGATCAAAAAATTCAGACAAAGGTACAAATACAAGAGGGGTTTTATTCATTTGTTTCTATCAATACAGTATCTTAGAATATACTTGACAAACTCTCTGTAAGGAATTACTTCACTTTATACATTAACATGAATACTACAGGTAAGCATACCCTAAAATCTTGAACTAATACCTATATGTTATCAAAAGCTACTGGTTTATAATGACACTGTAATTCAACATAATAATGATAGTGAATACTCTTTTAGTATACAGATTTTTAAAATTGAAAGCAGGATATATAAAATATTCTGGAGTAGCTAATGCAATATCTCAAATAATTTTATAAACCAAAATCCAAACCATTTTTAATTCAACAATTTTAATGCATTAAAAACACATGGAAGTGGCCTCCCTGGTGGCGCAGGGGTTAAGGGTCTGCCTGCCAATGCAGGGGACACGGCTTCGAGCCCTGGTCCAGGAAGATCCCACGTGCTTCAGAGCAACTAAGCCCGTGCGCCACAACTGCTGAGCCTGCGCTCTAGAGCCCGTGAGCCACAGCTACGGAGCCCACGGGCCACAGCTACTGAAGCCCATGCTCCTAGAGCCCGTGCTCCACAACAAGAGAAGCCACCGCAATGAGAAGCCCATGCACCGCAACGAAGAGTAGCCCCCGCTCGCCACAACAAGAGAAAGCCCGTGCGCAGCAATGAAGACCCAACGCAGCCAAAAATAAATTAAATAAGTAAATAAACAAAAACGTGGAAGATATAGGAATTTAAATTCTGAGCCTTACTTTGTCTTCTGTAAAATGAGAATAATAATCCCTACACTGTAAACCCGTGATTAGGATTAAATACAGTAATTTATACAAAATGCCTACTTCCTACTAGGGTGCAATGCTGACTTGTTATTATTATCAATAAAAGCTAATATGTTGACAAAATTATGGAGACAGTGAAAAGCTCAATGGGTGCTAGCGGCGTGGGAGAAGGGAAAAATGAATGGTGGAGAACAGAAGGTTTGTAGGGCAGGGAAACTATTCTGTATGATAGTATAGTGGTAGATACATCATTATACGTTTGTCAAAACCCATAGAATGTACAACACTGAGAGTGAACCCTAGCGTAAGCTGTGTGCTTTGGCTGACAATGATATACTGATGTTGATTTGTCCATTGTTACAGATGTGTCACACTGACACAGGATCATTAGGGAAGGCTGTGGCAGGGGATTGGCGGGTTGAGGAGAAGGGGTAGGAGCGCTGTATTTTCAACTCAATTTTGCCGAGAACCTAAAACTACTCTAAAAAAATAAAGCCTACTAATATTTTTTTAAAAAGGATCCCCCCAAAGCTAATATGAACAGAATATTTACTATTTTACAGACTTTATAGATCTGGTGATTTATTTAACCCTTATATCAACCTTATGAGGAAACTAAAGCACAGGCTGGTTGAATAACCTCACACAGCTAATACGCAGTAAATAATAGAGCCTGAATTAAAAATAGTATACTAAGCGGCTTTTGAATTAAAGAACACTTCCAGGGAACAATGCATAAAAATATTAAATAAGAGAAGCAATGGTGATATTAGGAATAACTGAGTTACAGCCATAGAGCCATATCCAAGGGTTCAGAAATCTGATAATTCCCCACAGTCCAGCCTAATTCAAAATCAAGTATTGGAGTATTTCTAAATAACATACGTAAAATTGGTGGATTCAGATCCCCTCTATTTTGGGAGATCAAATGAAAAGGGTAATGAGTTTTGAAAACCACTTCTCAAAACAATACTTTGGTCTGGGTATTCTTACTGCCATTTTGCCAATGAGAAAACTGAGGTTATGAGAGATGCAACAATTCACCTTAGCTAAAATCTTTTGTGGATCGGGACAGGGTATAAATAAAACAGGTAAGTGGTTCCCTGAAGATTAGCAGGTTAGCAACTGAGGGTGCTGTGCTTCATAGTCAGAGTTCTCTTAGGAACTTCTCTCTTTTTCCCTGATCACCACTGGCTCCAAGCACAGTTGTGTGTATCGAGTTGCAGTCCCACATGGATGTGCCTCTCCCAGATCACATCAACTCCAATATAAAATTAAAGAAATTAAAGAAAGTAGCCTCAATTCAACACAGTAGTACCACGGGACATTCAGACTCCACAGAAGTTTGAAGACATGAAGGGATTTCTCTCCCAGCAAAACAACCAACTAGAACTTGAATATCACAAATCCCTACTATGAATAGCCTCTAGGTGATCTTGTTGCAATGCTTGGTATTCTCTCATATATTCTCATTCTTTTCCTCCTTTCTCAGACCCTCCCTCTTTTTTAATCCCCCTATTTGCCACTTATGCAAAGTGATTTAGCTCTTTTCAGCTCCTATTCCCGATTCGACTCAACATTTCACAGAGTAGGTGTTGGATGAAGCGTTGAAAATATATGTGTTCCCTTTTCTCCACACCCTCTCCAGCATTAGGGTAAGACAGGAATAAAGACACAGACCTACTAGAGAATGGACTTGAGGATATGGGGAAGGGGAAGGGTAAGCTGTGACAAAGCGAGAGAGTGGCATGGACATATACACGCTACCAAACGTAAAATAGATAGCTAGTGGGAAGCAGCCGCATAGCACAGGGGGATCAGCTCGGTGCTTTGTGACCACCTAGAGGGGTGGGATAGGGAGGGTGGGAGGGAGGGAGACACAAGAGGGAAGAGATATGGGAACATAGGTATATGTATAACTGATTCACTTTGTTGTAAAGCAGAAACTAGCACACCACTGTAAAGCAATTATACTCCAATAAAGATGTAAAAAAAAAAAAAAGAAAAGAAAATATATGTGTTTGCAAGTCACCTTTTCTAACTCAGGATTAAAAGTTAACTTCTCTATTTCTATCTGGTGGTGGGTTTTTATTTCTCCAGTTACATATTCATTTAAATGTTTTACAAACAGTAGAGAAAGTCAGCCTAATGAATGTATTCTAATTGTCTATTACACTCCAGTTGTGAATTTTTTTAAAAGTGTGTTTTAGGCTGAGAAAAGCATTTTTTAAAAAATATTTGGGGGAAGGATTAAAATTAACTGGAAAGCTAAAGAACCATTCTCTGCGTGTATTAAAAGTCACTCTGGGGCACGTTTTAGGACTCTATTAATATCTGCAGCACGTGGTTGTATGCGGCAGGTTTTCATGCCAAGATAAATGTTAATGGAGCCCCAGAACATGCCCTGTTGGGTCCTGATGCTGAATTTTAGGGTGATGATGTGTGAAATGACATGTAAATTAGGTTAGAAGCCAAAGTTTGCAAAACATTGCAGTTTGTTGATTACATATGTCAAATTCCATTGTGAAAATCTGTTTTGTCATATATAGTAACAAAAACTGGCTCAAGTTTAAAATGGTCTGAGAGCACCCATCGTCTAATGCCTCCCTACTAAATACTAAATAACCCAATTGAACACAAAGCCTGTGAAAGAAAGTTCCATCTCTTCATTTTGGAGAGATTACTTTAAAATATTTTTGACTCAATCTTACCCAAGTGGGCTAAAAATATACAGAAAAAAAAAAAACCACATAAGCCAAGAGTGATGAAAACTCATTTTAAAAGACGATATCTGACTGGTTTCATTAAAAATCAACATACTTGTCTTTAAAAATTGATTCTAATAATTAATTCAACAACTGTCTTTGCTTTATTAATAACCAGAATGGAAATGTGAATATAAAATATAAATGTAAAATTAGAAAATATCCAAGAAATTTTTTACATTTTAACCTAATCCATATATTGTAGCAGTACATAGTAGGCACTCAGTAAATATCTGTTGAGTGAATAAATGATTAGATGGCAGACTATGAAGATTAAATGTCTTATTAGTCATAAGTGCCCACAGGATCATTTATTTTCTTAGCAATAGGCATTTATTTTTCACTCCCTCTACATAAGCACTGTGTCGTTGAGAACAGAATGAAATGTGGGACCTGGTCTGTCTCCTCAAGGAACTTAGAATCTCATTTGTAGGAAAAATGTAAAGATTTTATATTTTTAGAATTTCCTCAAGTGAGTATAGCAGCTAATTTGCAGAAAACAATTCCCTGAAGAGCATGAATAGTGACTACCCTCTGGATGGGTTCATTTTATCAGTCTGGAAAAACAATGATCACAGACATCTATCTTTCTATAGATGGCAAGTTCCACATATGTGTCAATGGCCAGATTTTGTACTGGTGGAAAGAGTTAGGACCACTCAAACCACGCTGCCGTTGGTCTGCTCAAACCTTGGATGTTAGTATTATTCAGTGCTCATCCTTGCGTATCCTTTGCAATCTCCTTTGCTCCCAGGGTTTCCACTAGCCTCTGTTTGCCGATGATTCTCAAATCTCCATTTTCAATACAGACTTCTCAGCTGAGCTCCAGATCCAATCAGCTCATAGATGGCTCCACTTGGATACCCCACAGATATCTCTAATTAATATTCTTAAAGCAAGTTCAGTTTAAGATATTAGGTTCACCAGGACAGAAGAAAGAGGAGTGACTACTAATGGGTAAAGGGTTTCTTTTGGGGGTGATGAAAATATTCTGGAATTAGTAGTGACGGTTGTGCAACTTTGTGACTATCAAAAAGGCACTGAACTGCAGATTTTAAAAAATGGATTTTATGGTATATGAAATACATCTCAGTCATAAAAAAGAAAAAATATAACCCAATCTGCTTCTATGTCAAACCTCCCTGTTATATTCTTGAAAGGAGCGGTTATTTTCCCCAGCTGTGAAGGTTGTAGCTAAATAGAGACAAGGATTCAAGCAGATCGTAACTACTGAAGGAAGACTAAAGATCATTTAGCAACTAGACTGGGATGCTTCAATGCAAAGAAAATATCCTATTCATTTTTCTGTGCTCTTTCTTTCTTTTCTTTGAGTAGGTACTCAAAATAAGTATCTTCTGAATGAAAGAAAAGATTGAGATTTCTGTCAATAATGGGAAATGACATAATACACCATGAAATACTTGTGCTGAAATCTTAGGGTGGGTACCAAGTCTGTTGCTTCATTGTGTTCCTAGGGCCTAGTTCTATGCCTAATGACAATAACAATAATAATAATACAGTCCAAATAGTAATAACGGACAATCAGTAACTCTTTTTGAATGAATAAAGCTTAAAATTCATGCCGCACTGACTCTCTTTTCTTCACCCTCCCCATTTAGTCAGTCACCAAGCTCTATAGACACCCTATCTGCAGAAAATCTGACTTTTTCTCTTCATCATCATTGTGCTATCTGGATCTTGTCCTCTCTTCCTGGATTGCTATCCTAATTTTCTCTATGTACTTTTCTCCAAATTTGTAATATTATGAAACTAAAAATAATTTCATTAAAATTAGACTCCCAGTTGGTTTCCCTTAGCTCAAGACTTCTACTCTTCTAATCCCATCTCTGCTGCAGCCCGAGGGGTCGAAAATTCCAATGAGATCGTGTTTGTTTCTGTTTAAAGTTTTCAGTGATTCTCCATTGTCTACAAATTATAATGAGAGTGAAATCCCTCAGAACACCTACATGACTCTTGGCCTTGATCCTGACAGCTCATCCACCCATCTTCACTCTATAAACTTTCCTGATGCCCCTTGCTCCCAGATAGTATTGACAGTTATCTCATTATGCCCTCACTCCATCAAATACACACACCTGTGATGGGATACGGACGACACCACCATACTTACTTATATAAAATCTGTCCCCGTGGCTACACTTAAAGCCCCTTGAGGTCTGGAATCAGGCTTAACATAAAATCTGCAGGCCGGTAGTGTGTCTTGTGGAAAAATCAAAATTCTTAGAGATGGCACTCTGATTCCACTAGCTCAGCAGTTTAGCTCTTGTATCGTACTCTACAAAGGTATACAGTATCATATATAATGGTTTAGTAACACTTAAAAAATACTTTAAAGATACTTCAGTAACACTTAAAAAATGAGTCAATGCAAATTCCTTTTCTTCTTCTGTCCTCTGTTGCTTCCTCTTCAGGATTTTACTACAATCTTTCTCTTAGAAGAGAAACTATCGTGTAGGAAAAGAACGGCTTTCAGATGAGAGGGTTTCCCAGCCTAATTATACTGACGGAGTGTGGCAAGGCAGTTATTTTAAACTGACAGTAATTTGGGGGTCACTTGTAGATTTGGGTTATTCACATTATCTCCAAGTGTGAATTCTCTTTAGTCGTTGGAAGTTGACTACATTTGTTTATGTCTCTATTTGACTCTTTAAAATTAGTCACTTAGTGAAATTGCCTTGGGACAAGATACAGAATCCAAGCGTCAACTAATAATCAAATACAAATACAGCCAAGACAAAATAGCATGGAGAAAAAATACTGTGCCTAATAGTAAGTTCTGTCAGTGAAGACGATATTTAATAGAGTTCGTGAAACTCAGAGATACGATGAAATTTGTCAGAAGTAAGTAGAGCTTCGGTGTGTACTATACAATCCCTTTCAGTGGGTACTTGATGTGAGTTTCTTAGTGTATTTTCCAAATCAAGATTTTGAATGGGATGAACGAAGAGTATTCAGTTTTAAGGCTGATGATTCTTTACTAATTCACCGATTAAACAAAAAATTCCCCAGGAGGAGGAAAGCTGGCAATTATCACTCTCACTTTAATTCAGTGATTCCACATTATGTCATTCCCATTATTGACAGAATCCTCAATCTTATATTCTTTCATTCAGAAGACTTACTTTGAGTACCTACTCAAAGAAAAGAAAGAACACAGAAAAATGAATAAAATATTTTCTTTGCATTGAAGCGTTCCCGTCTACTTGGCAAATGATCTTTAGTCTTCCTTCAGTAGTTACGATCTGCTCCTTGTCTCCGTGTAGCTATAAGCTTCACAGCTAGGGAAAATAACTGCTCCTTTCAAGAATTTTGGACTGGTTCCGCCTTTAATTGGAGAAAATTTTATAAGACCCACTAGTTGTGCAAGGGTAACATATCCAGTGGAGATGGCTGCTGGTTTTGCTCAGATCTTATACTCGCTGGACCCAGGAACTCAGTCCTTGTCTTATTCTCCATACAAAAAAATTCCTGCTTTCATCCCTATGTTCACTAATTCCCATTTCACCCAGAGTTATGGCTCCCACTTGTCTCTCTGTAGTCCCTCCAAGTGATGGAACATTGCCCAATCCCGGTCCTGACTACAGGATCACCAGATCTCATGGCCAGCCCTCCTACAAGTGATTGTCTGCTCTTCTTTTTCCTAGTCCTGGCTTCAACATAGCCAGGCTACCTTTCTTACTTTTTTTTTTTTTTTGCGGTACGCGGGCCTCTCACTGTTGTGGCCTCTCCCGTTGCGGAGCACAGGCTCCGGACGCGCAGGCTCAGCGGCCATGGCTCACGGGCCCAGCCGCTCCGCGGCATGTGGGATATTCCCGGACCGGGGCACGAACCCGTGTCCCCTGCATTGGCAGGCGGACTCTCAACCACTGCGCCACCAGGGAAGCCCAAGGCTACTTTTCTAATGAACTGCCTTTGCCCTCATTGCCTGTCGCTGAGACTTTCCCGATCAGCACCCTGTCCTGAGTCTCTCTGGTCTGAGGGTGTGCAGGGGCCAGGCCTTCCTTTAGTTGGAGAAAATGCAAACAGTCCTATAGATCAGTCGAGAGAAACATCAAATCAGGCTTGTTGGCGGTACCGCTCTGTACCTCATATGTTATGGAGAGATGACTAGTTCCCCACAAGAGCAGGAATTTGAAGTATCCAGTTTAGTTGCCAAATTCCCTGGTTCTGATCCTGGTATCTTGTTGCTACTGTAAGCGTGTAGAAGAGAGATCTAGGGGAAAATGGATGGCAGACAGAAAGAAACCATGTGACAAAGCTGAAGACCACTTGCTTCTCCAAAGCAGCTTGAATCTTCCTGCCTGGGCTGCCAAGTGAAGGATGTGATTAATGAAGAGATGTCAAGGAGATAACTCTTCCTAGCCAGGAAGAGTGGGAAAGGATTTTTTTTTTTTTTTTTTTTAGAATTATTAGAGGTTGAGTGGAAGGAAAGCGAGAAAAAGGAGCTTGTCGCGGTTGTAAAAGTGCCAAGAAGAAATAGTTCTGCCATCATCAACCAAAGTATGGAACCTCCCCACCTGCATCTTTCAGCACCTACCCCTTCCTGCTCTTCCGGTGGAGCTGCCAGCTATCTCCCCTGTTATAAATAGCAGCACAGATGTTGACAGAAAAATGCTCCCTTAATTACCATACAAACTGCTCTACTTGAGTGAACTGTTTAAAGCAGCCTCCAAAGGAAGTTCACTCAAGCAATTCCGCAGATTACAGCTAATGAACAATATTTCCCCGCACCTATTTAGCGCTCATTAAAATGTAAAAGCCTTTCATTTTAAACAGACGCACAATAAATAATTCCTCTCTCCCTCTCTGTCTCTGAGAGGCTTGGATAGAAGCAGGGAGATCAGGGCTGGGCTGGGGGCGGGGGCAAGAAGAGAGGCAAGAGGCGGAGAAGGGGGGGATGGGGGACGAGAGACCCAGTAAATAGCTGGGGGCTCATTAGCACCCCAGGAAGCCACAGCTTGTCTGGTAGGAGGGATATCTGTGTTTGGAGTTCAACAGACAGATCCTGGGACCCACTCATCCAGCACAGGCAGCCAGCCATGAACGAGGACAGCAGACAAAAGCTACCCCAGGCAATCCTGGGAGTCAGAGAGAGGCCAGCTCAGGCTAGAGCCAGGCTGGGTAGAGCCCTTCAGAAGTAATAAATTACCAGTGCTGTGTTTCTTCAGCTTATCCTGTGTTTATTTTTTGTCCTCATTTATTTTTAGGCTTGCGGTTAGAAGATGAATATCAGATAAACCTTGAGAGGCTACTTGTTGCAAGCGGGAACAGAGAGAGGCTATAAAATGTTTTTTGTTGTTGTTCCTAAAGGGCCTTATACCACCACCTTTAGTATTTCTATCACAGAACACATGTCGCACAGAAGATGGAAGCATTCTTCGTGTATTGGAGTGAGCTGGAAGTGGAGGATGGTGGAAAATACGGCAGATTTCTGGAGGACTGTGTCTGGTCCTTTTGAGATAAACAGCAAAGGAAAGAGGACCAGGGACTTGGTGAAATAGGTACCTTGAATGGATTTAAGAAAACTCTTGCTTTATACACAAAAATCTTTCCCCCTTTAACAGAGCTGTTAATCCCAGAGATTGGTGGGACCTAAGTGATGCAATACGTTTGTGGTGATGCGTGTACAGTAGGGGAAAAAGCCCGAGAAGATCCTGTGTCACCAAATCAGCACACAAATGAAATTGACATGTGTAATGAACTCTCTCAAACTCCAGTCAGCTGGCTGGATCACGTGTATAAACATGGTCAGGGCTAACCAAGATATTTCTTTCTTGTTTAATTCTTTCTTTTTCCTTTTTTTAAACTATGGACAAGGGATCTGGATTCTGTTAAGGAATATTGTCTTTCTAGGCCAAAATTGACAGTACACCTTTCAACTTGAAATGGTTATTTCAAGTCAAAAGAATGACTGAAAACCACCAGCTTTTGTTCTAGAAGGCATGCATTTATTACACAACTATTGAGTGCCCAAATATCATGCCACGTGCAGAGGCTACAGAAATGAATAAAAGATGTTTCTGCGAGGAACCCGCAGACCTAGAGAAAGTCATTGCGCTGTTACAGTAATATGGGCAGAGTGCTGTAGAAGCTGGGGTAGGTGGGAGGTCTAGGATGCTACATGAGACCTTGACATTTCATACTGCAACTGGCAACACTGTTGTATTCTTATTCCGGAGCTAGGCAAATACTGGTTGATTCTTGGGACCATTTGATTCATAGAAGCTAAATGTTTGTTAGGAAGTGGCAGGCAGGTTTGCGGGGACGGGGATGCAAAGGTACACTTGAACCTGTTCTGTGACATGAAGAAGGCACTGGGAAAGAAGAATTAAGTCTGTACTTGGCTTTTAACTAAGGTCATTTGAAAATGGTCTTCAACACCCATCTCATTTGCTTTTTTATGCCTGCCAATTTAGTGTTGTATTCAAAGTGATTAATTAGTTTGTAGTGAAGGTTTATTAGGTAATCTTTCTGTCAATCAAAAATCATTAGAGTCTCAGGGCAGAATAAAGAGCACCCAGAAATTTTAAAAGAATGGAGAATTTACCTCATTATTGTATTAAAAAATAAGCACGATCTTAAAATGTGAGAGTATTTGGAGGAATTAATGTGGATATTTCTAAAGTTGACAAGAGTCATCTGGCTCTCTTGAATATTTATGGCTCCTTTTCTATTAGGACAAATTTATTTCCAAAGTATCAATCCTTCATATTTTTTCTGCACTACTGACCTAAACCTAGCGTATTTTCACTTTTCTTCTCATTCAGACCCATAAAAATGTGAGAAACATATTGTAATAGAGTAAAATACTTGCTTAAAGCTATGTTCTATTGATACCTTAAACCAAGGTAAATAGAGGGGATAATAATATTTCTAGGAATCAAAGATATTACCCCAGTTAAAAGTACATTCACATTATGCTACAGACCCAGAAGCTAATTTCCTAAATGACAGACCATTATATATATTTTTTGTTTTCATCATATGTATATATAATTAATTTTAATTTATTACCGTTAAAAGTTTTACTGCAATGATATTTGATACTGCTTCCTTGACAATACTTGAAAGTCATTTAAGGAATTTTAGGAAAATTGGTAGTAAATATCATTACTTAATTTATCTGTTTATACAAGAATAATTATATCAGTGTAACATGCAGTGTAGATAGTGAACAGAAGATGAAAACTATCCTTTGGGGGCTTTTTTATTTAGACTGTTAGCAGTTTCCCTCTACCTACGACTTTACCAAATACAAAATTAATAGATTTTTTCTCCTAGCAAATATCAATACGGCCAACCCCCCCCCAGTCTAATACACAGTTAGAACTTAATAAATACTAAATATGATTACAATAGTTTTAACTATTTTTTACTGACAAAAAGTATCTTTAACCTAAAAAAGCTGTGTTTAATTGAATTACAAACTGCAACAATGTATTGCTGATAACATCGGGAAGATGAAATTTTTTAATTCTAAAATGTCATAAGGCATTTCAGCATTATTTGACTCGTCTTTACAATGTCATTTTGCCTCTTTGAGTTAGCGCGCACGTTAGTGGGTCTTTATGGAACGGCCTACCTGAAATGTTGCAAAAGTTATCTCCTCAGAAGAAAGAGCTCTTAGGCTGACCGTGGGAATAGAAAAAAAAAAAATCAATAATCAAATTTGAGAATCAAAACCACAAAACAGTCCACCAAACACTACACTGCAATCTTCATTCTGACAGGTTTAGTCTCTTTTTTCCAGTGCAACAGAGTGAGCAGTGGTTAGAAAAGGAAAAAGACAACGGCATATATATATATATATACACACACACACACACACACACACACACACACACACACAATGTTTAACTAATGCAAATCAATAATTCACAGCCCAAATTGTGTTTTTAAATTTTCCAGGTAAGGACCAACAAACGGTAAATGGCATCATATCAGAAACTCTGGGATATTGCCTTAATCACCTTTAAATTCCTCCAAATGCCTACATTTAAAAAAGAAAATATATTTATTTCACTGATTTACAAGGGCCCCTATAAATTTAGATATAGTTTGGTCTGGGAATTGTAAATTTAGTCTCAGGTGGGCTCCACATTCAGCCTGAAATGAATCTGCAGAGAGAGTCTGAGTGCTACAAATGCAGTGGCTCTAGGGGAAATTTGCTGGAGATCATTCTGAAAGTCAGCCCTGACTGAAAGATAAAAGACTCCTCCCCCTGCCAAAACAAAAACAAAAGCACAACCTCAACCCACATTGTGTTCAAATGATTTTTCTTCCTCTCAGACACAACACTTTAATTTCATATTTCTCATACTTGCATTTCCTTCCACATTGTTGATTTTCAGAAAAGCAGTTGGGAGCCATTTAGAGTTCTGATTTTCTGTGTGTGACGTGTAATGGCAACACAGTCTGTCTTGGTGCGTTGAAGGAAGAAAGAGGAACAGGCTTTTTTACGTGTCTCCTTTGCCAGGCCCCGTCATAGAGAAGCAAAGGAGTTGTGTAGCTGAGCTTCTTCAGAAGGATGTAATGACAGCGTGGGTCCATGGGCGCGCAGGGGAGAGGCCACCTCGCACTGCCCGCGCGAGATGGATGATACTGACGGCGACTGAACACAGACATCCTGCCTGAATATGAACAACAGATTTGTCAGTGTGTGACAGGCTGACAGCCCCGCTCCCAGCTGCTTGTCCACTGCTGTTATATCAGTACCTTGTCTAAGTATTCAGCAAAGAGGCAATCTGCTTCCTCCCGGCGTGGGAGGCAGGTTGCCAGTTAAAAAACCAGTATTGGCTTCAGGCAGCAGTGCCGGAACGCATTGAAAATATGCAATCTAAACCCCTGTGTGCCCCTCAGGCAACACAGCACAGGCCTGGGAAGCTAAATCCTCCAGATTAGGTTTGTAAAACAAAGAAGAGAACTCAAAATGAGACCCATGCTGGCAAAACATCGTAATTTAGCCTCAGCGGACACTTCGTCGTGAAAGAAAAAAACGCCAGGCACTGAGTGAGGCTGAATTGAAAGTCTCCTCTGGTTCCTGCTTGTGCAATATCTGGGGGGTAGTTGAAAGTGTGTCAGTGAAAATCTACCTTATAGCCCATAAAGCCCCCAAAGTTAGTCATGAGGATTAAAAGTTCTCACTGACTGGTCAAACCATGTTGATACGATGGACAGTCAGTAATGAAATATTTAAGAATGTAAAAATTCTAGAAATATATTTACTAGACTTTCTATTAGTCATTGTAAAGACTATTAAGTGTACAAAAATGTTTACTATAGTTCTAAAATCTACAGAAATGGATCAGAAAAATTAGAAAGAAAGTTACTAAGGAATTGTACACATTATTTTTATGTCTAAGAGAAGGAATGAAATACATTATGTTAAAGGGAGAAAAGTAGGAGAAGCAATGAATTGCAGAGAAAATTGCCAATTTGCTCTGGATACTACGGATGTATTGTTCAGAAATTAGAGCACCACTTAACTGCTTTGATGAAGTGCCACAGTACTGGCGTGGCTGTCTCCAATACTTTGTGTCTAAAAAGTGAGAACCCAACAGGACTTATGCCATAGTCTCTAATGGTTCCTTCGGAGCTGTTAGGACTGTCAAGCCATTAATAAGCAGTATTTAAGAGTCCCTAAAGACACATTTGCGCAACAGTCCCCAAGGTCTTAGAGAAGGCTATTATAGTCTGTTGGATCAATAATTATCATTTCACTCAAGTCCACTGCGAAGTGAAGAACTGGCTGTGGGGTCTTCTGGCATCCTTTCCTTGGGTCACCATATGGTGGTGTAGGTCTTGGTAAGTTTCCAGTGGCTTTGCCCTTCAGCATCCCTGGAGGCCCAGGTCCTACCTCCCATCATATTCATTTGTTTTGCCATGTGTAAGACTCAGGAGATGCCAACATCCTTTTAAGTTTGAGGCACCCTTACCAAACACAATCTTTAATTTGACTAAGAAAATTTATTTATGTTCACAAAAAAAAAAAAGTAGTAATACAAGCTATGTTAGAAAGCATTCATAAACATTCAGGTAGAAGTGCTGTACATATTTTATTTTCTGCTAAAACTTAGCCCAAATATTTAGTTATATGTGACTAGTTGAATAAATTATTGTACATCTTTGCAAAGGAGTGCTCTGTGGCCTCTAAAAATGGCATTTTAGGAGACGTAGGAAGATGTTCCTGATATTCTCAAGTGAAAAAAAGCAGCTTACAAAGCTATAAGGGAAGTTGTGATGGTTTAAAAAATTATGAACTATTAATTAGATAGATAGATAGATACAGATATATAGATATGGATGGATGGGTGCCTAGAAGGATACATACTACACTAAAAAAGAAAATGGATGTAGAAAGTAAGATGTAGGAGATTTTTGGGTTTTTCTTTGTGTTTTTCTGTATTTCTGAAATTTTTCTCTGTGACAATGTAGTGCCTTTTCTATTAGGGGGAACATGCTATTAAAATAAAAAGCTGTCGGGCTTCTCTGGTGGTGCAGTGGTTGAGAATCTGCCTGCCAATGCAGGGGACACGGTTTCGAGCCCTGGTCTGGGAAGATCCCACATGCCGTGGAGCAACTAGGCCCGTGAGCCACAACTACTGAGCCTGCACATCTGGAGCTTGTGCTCCACAACAAGAGAGGCCACGACAGTGAGAGGCCCGCGCACCGTGATGAAGAGGGGCCCCCGCTTGCCGCAACTGGAGAAAGCCCTCGCACAGAAACGAAGACCCAACACAGACAAAAATAAATAAATAAATTAAATAAAAGAGAAGCGGAGAGTGTACAGGGTAGGAGAAAGACAGAGAACACTCAAGTTGTAATTTAAAAAACTAAAAATAAAAATAAAAATCTGTCAACAGTAGAGGTTCACATTTAAATGATGGAATTGCTACTCTTTTTTATTTCCTGTTAGATATTTGTGATAGGCATAATGTAATGCTATTAAACTTTATAACATGAAACATCACAAATTAAAAGCCTAAAATTGCCTTTTATTTTTGTTATTTATTTTATAATATATAAATATTTTCATAAGGACTCCAGATATATTACTAAAGATCAATTTTGATAATTATGTTAGGACCGGTTTTTTTTTTTTTAACATCTTTATTGGAGTATAATTGCTTTACAATGGTGTGCTAGCTTGTGCTTTACAACAAAATGAATCAGTTATACATATACATATGTTCCCATATCTCTTCCCTCTTGCGTCTGTCTCCCTCCCTCCCACCCTCCCTATCCCACCCCTCCAGGCGGTCACAAAGCACCGAGCTGATCTCCCTGTGCTATGCGGCTTTTTCCCACTAGCTGTCTACCTTACGTTTGGTAGTGTATATATGTCCATGCCTCTCTCTCACTTTGTCACAGCTTACCCTTCCCCCTCCCCATATCCTCAAGTCCATTCTCTAGTAGGTCTGTGAGGACATGTTTTTTTTTTTTTGATCCCATTTCAATCCTCCAAGTTTTTTCCTTTAAACCATCAAATTAATTGTAATTTAAAAACTATAGAGATTGGTTCAAGATGGTGGAGTAGAAGAACGTGTGCTCACTCCCTCTTGCGAAAGGACCAGAATCAAAGCTAACTGCTGAACAATCATCAACAGGAAGACACTGGAATCCACCAAAAAAGATACCCCACATCCAAAGACAAAGGAGAAGCCACAGTGAAATGGTGGGAGGGGTGCAGTCAAAATAAAATCAAATCCCATAACTGCTGGGTGGGTGACTCACAAACTGGAGAACACTTATAAGTCCACTCACTGGAGTGAAGGTTCTGAGCCACACATCATGCTTCCCATCCTGGGGGTCCGGCAACAGGAGGAAGAATTCCTAGAGAATTAGACATTGAAGTCTAGTGGGATTTGCTTGCAGGACTTCAACAGGACTGGAGGAAACAGAAGACTCCACTCTTGGAAGGCACACACAAAGTAGTGTGCAAATTGGGACCCAGGGGAAAGAGCAGTGACCCCATAAGAGATTTAACCTGACCTACCTGTTAGTATTGGAGGGTCTCCTGCAGAGGCAGGGGGTGGCTGTGGCTCACCATGGGGACAAGGACACTGGTAGAAGAAGTTCTGGCAAGCATTCCTTGGCATGAGCCCTCCTAGAGTCCAGCATTAGCCCCACCAAACAGCCAGGTAGGCTCCAGTGCTGGGTCGCCTCGTGCCAAACAACCAACAGGGAAGGAACCCAGCCCCACCCATCAGCAGACAAGCAGATTAAAGTTTTACTGAGCTCAGCCCACCAGACCAACACCCAGCTCTACCCACCACAAGTCCCTCCCATCAGGAAGCTTGCACAAGCATCTTAGATAGCCTCATCCACCAGAGAGCAGACAGCAGAAGGAAGAAGAACTACAATTCTACAGCCTGTGGAAGGAAAACCACATTCACAGAAAGACAGACAAAATGAAAAGGCACAGGACTTTGTACCAGATGAAGGAAAAAGATACAACCCCAGAAAAACAACTAAATGAAGTGGAGATAGGCAACCTTCCAGAAAAAGAATTCAGAATAATGATAGTGAAGATGATCCAGGACCTAGGAAAAAGAATGGAGGCAAAGATCGAGAAGATGCAAGAAATGTTTAACAAAGGCCTAGAAGAATTAAAGAACAAACATCTAGAAGAATTAAAGAACAAACAAAGATGAACAATACAATAACTGAAATGAAAAATACACTGGAAGGAATCAATAGCATAATAACTGAGACAGAAGAACGGATAACTGATCTGGAAGACAGAATGGTGGAATTCACTGCCACAGAACAGAATAAAGAAAAAAGAATGAAAAGAAATGAAGACAGCCTAAGAGACCTCTGGGACAACATTTAACGCAAAAACATTCACATTAGAGGGGTCCCAGAAGAAGAGAGAGAGAAAGGACCCGAGAAAATATTTGAAGAGATTATAGTCGACAATTCCCTAACATGGGAAAGGAAATAGCCACCCAAGTCCAGGAAGCACAGAGTCCCAGGCAGGATAAACCCAAGGAGAAACACATTGAGACACATAACAATCAAATTGACAAAAATTAAAGGCAAAGAAAATTGTTGAAAGCAACAAGGGAAAAATGACAAATAACATACAAGCCAGAGGAAATTTTGGAAATATCCAAAATTTAGAAGCAGCTCATGCAGCTTAATATCAAAAACACAAACAACCCAATACAAAAATGGGCAGAAGACCTAAACAGACATTTCTCCAAAGACGATATACAGATTGCCAACAAACACATGAAAGAATGCTCAACATCATTAATCATTAGAGAAATGCAAATAAAAACTACATGAGATATCATCTCACACTAGTCAGAATTACCATCATCAAAAACTACAAACAATAAATCCTGGAGAGGGTGTGGAGAAAAAGAAAGCCTCTTGGACTGTTTGTGGGAATGTAAGTTGATACAGCCACTATGGAGAACAGTATGGAGGTTCCTTAAAAAACTAAAAGTAGAACTACCATATGACCCAGCAATCCCACTACTGGGCATGTACCCTGAGAAAACCATGCTTCAATAAGAGTCATGTACCACAATGTTCATTGCAGCTCTATTTACAATAGCCAGGACATGGAAGCAACCTAAGTGTCCATTGACAGGTGAATGGATAAAGAAGGTGTGGTACATATATACAATGGAATATTACTCAGCCATAAAAAGAAATGAAATTGAGTTATTTGTAGTGAGGTGGATGTCAGAAAGAGAAAAACAAATACCGTATGCTAACACATATATATGGAATCTAAAAAATATATGGTCATGAAGATCCAGGGGCAAGACAGAAATAAAGACACAGACATACTAGGGAATGGACTTGAGGACACGGGGAGGGGGAAGGGTAAGCTGGGACAAAGTGAGAGAGTGGCATGGACATATATACACTACCAAACGTAAGGTAGATAGCTAGTGGGAAGCAGCCTCATAGCACAGGGAGATCAGCTCGGTGCTTTGTGACCACCTAGAAGGGTGGGATAGGGAGGGTGGGAGGGAGGGAGACGCAAGAGGGAAGAGATATGGGGATACATCTGTATATGTAGCTGGTTCACTTTGTTGTAAAGCAGAAACTAACACACCATTGTAAAGCAATTATACTCCAATAAAGAAATAAAACAAAACAAAAACTGAGACAGAAATATTCAGTTTGCAGTCTATTTGTCAATGGTGGCTTCAAGGGATTGAGCGATGCTTGTCCTCTTTGAAATCATTATACGTTTATAGATTATATGCAGTAAAATATCTAGTATATATAGTGAAATAAAAATATATAATGTAGTTTATATAGAGAGAATAATATACATATATAGTTAAAGCTCTCATAGCTGACTTTCCAGATTAACCAAGCCTCTGCATATTCTCTGTAAAACATTGACTGATGTCCCTACTCAGCTGAATCCTTAAAGTATATCCCAGTTTCTTTTAATAACTGTTTCTGGCATTGCCATTTACTAATGTTTGGATTCATTTCTATTTTTTTCCAGTATGATTCTTATGGGTTATGAGTACTATAAATTTACAGCCTGGTACCTAATGGTGTATTTTTTCTATGTGTTTGTATGTTAGAATGTGTAACCTATCTTCATAAGGTTAATTCCAATATGTAATTCTTTAGACAGGGAGTAACGTTATCTTACGTGTCTGCTTCTATGTGTGTTTCCTGAGCTATCTTGGGTATATAGCAGTCCCTAAATAACAATGATTATAAGGAGTTTAGAAGACACTCACCACCTAGAAAATTTTCTCAGATTTATGGAAGTAAGTTTCTTTGGCCATCGATGTGAAAACTCAGTTGAATAAAATGGACCCACAATGTAGCTTCACTTCATTCATTGCTCTTGGAGAATTATCAAACCAGGCAACATCTACTTTAACTTATGTAATCATATCACCATGCCATTTTCTCTGGAAATCTGATTTCTGTAAGAGGTGTCATAAATCTGTTTATCTAAGATTAGGGATTTGTAGAATAACAGGCCATTCGATGGTATAGTCTGGGAAGATCTTCTAAGGAAGATGTTAAAACTGATGAATGAGAAAGAGGCAGCCATGTGACAACACAGGAGGTGGAGCTGTCCTTTATTTATATTAGTCTCTTCAGTCACATTAAAACTTCCCACTGGGGTGCATGTATCTTTTTGAATTACAGTTTTCTCTGGATTCTGGGAGTGGAATTGCTTGGCCATACAGTAGCTCTATTTTTAGTTTTTTTTAAGGAATCTCCATACTGTTTTCCATAGTGGCTGCACCAGTTTACATTCCCACCCACAGTGGGTTTTTTTCTTCACACTGTCTCAAGCTTTTGTTATTTGTAGACTTTTTGATGATGGCCATTCTGACCATTGGAAGTGACACCTCACTGTAGTTTTGTTTTGCATTTCTCTAGTAATTAGTGATGTTGAGCATCTTTCCATGTGCCCACTGGCCACCTGTATATCTTCTTTGGAGAAATGTCTACTTAGGTCTTCTGTCCATGTCTTGATTGGGTTGTTGTTGTGTTTTGTTTTGTTTGTTTATTTTTGTTACTGAGTTATATGAGCTGTTTGTATATTTTGGAAATTAAGCCCTTTTCTGTACACCAGAAACTAACACAACATTGTAAATCAACTGTATGTAAATTAAAAAAAAAACCAAAAGGTAGCAACAATATCCCAAACTTATCTCGTGTATATCCACAGTAATTAGCCCAATCTCCTACAATTCCATCTCATTTCCATGGCCCATGTTTTATCATTATGCTATTTTAACTAGTGGTATATTCATTGCTTATCTCCCAGTTTATCAACTTAGATAGTATCTACTAACTAGCCATGAGGAAAGTGAGGAAATTAACATTTTTCTACTCCCCAAGTGTTGTTTTCTTATTATTACTATTTTCATTGTCAAGATTTATAACGTTTATTTTTTCTTCAGTAATTATTAGACCTTCTAAGTTTTGTCTGCAGGTTGATTTAAAATTGAAAACAAGAAGCAGCTTTTAAAATACTGTAGTTATATGAATGTTTTGAATTTTAGAATCAATTGGTATAGATGGAACCATTTAGAAGAGATGAAATCATGCAGCCCTACCTCATGTAAACTTCACTAAGGCAAATCTTTCAGTGTAGATTCTATTTTAATCTTTCTGACTCCATCCCTCCCTTCCATATTTTCATATCCCATGATGTATCCTTTCATAGATTCTTTTTCAACCTACAGGACAACTTACTCAAGTAAATTTTTTTCCTTTAGGGTTCAGAAGAGTTCTGTTCATTTCAGGTTCACAGGTGGTGTGCTTTCTGAACTCTGGCATGTTTGAAAATGTCTTTCTTTTGCTTTTACTTTTGCCTGATGGTTTTATTCGCTGGAAGAACTTTCGGTTCAAAACTTTTCCTCTAATAACATTGAAAACACTACCCTAGTGTTTCCTAGCATTCATTACCTCTTATGAAAAGTCTGATGTCTCTTTGATTTATGTTCCTTTGTAGACAATATGTTCCACTCGTATACCTCCCTCACCCCTTCAAAAAGAGTTTTCTTCTGTATTTGTCTTGCTTGACGCTCAGTGAATTCTCTCTATGTGAAGATTTAGATTGTTAATTTATTGTTTTTCAGTTCAGGTGAATTTTCTTTCTCTTATTTCTTGGATTTTCTCACCCTTCCATTGCCTCAATTCTCTCCCCTTGGAACTCCTAGCAAATTAAGTTTAATGTGAACCTAGTCTCAACAAATGTTTATCGAGTGGATGAATCAATGTTTTGTTGGCATCCAATAAAATAACAGATATTATCATAAGGTGGCCCCAAACAATGAAATTAACATTTTGAATTGTTTGCTGTCTATAATAATGTCATTTCTAAAGACAAAATAAAATAATTATTTTTTGTTTATGCCACATTTTCTTTTGAGATGTCATTTTAATTTAGGATTATCCTATTTGTCAAAACTTCAGTGTTACGAAATCCCAGCCAGCTGGTAGGAATTAACCCTGCAATATGCACATTAAAAATACAGTTGGAATTGTCATATAGCATTTCTTTCTTTTTTTTCTTTTGGACGCACTGCTCAGCTTGTGGGATCTTCGTTCCCCAACCAGGGATCTAACCTGGGTGCATGTGCAGTGAAGGCACTGAGTCTTAATCACTGGACTGCCAGGAAATTCCCATCACATAGTATTTTTTAATTTTTAGCATCTTTATTGGAGTATAATTGCTTTGCAATGGTGTGTTAGTTTCTGCTTTATAAAAAAAGTGAAGCAGCTATACATATACATATATCCCCATATCTCCTGCCATTTGCATCTCCCACTCACCCTCTCTATCCCACCCCTCTAGGTGGTCACAAAGCACAGAGCTGACCTCCCTGTGCTATGCAGCTGCTTCCCACTAGCTATCTATTTTACATTTGGTAGTGTATATGTGTCCATACCACTCTGTCACTTCATCCCAGCTTACCCTTGCCACTCCCCATGTCCTCAAGTCCATTCTCTACGTCTGTGTCTTTATTCCTGTCCTGCCCCTAGGTTCTTCAGAAACATATATATATATATATATATATATATATATATATATATATATATTTTAGATTCCATATATATGTGTAAGCATGCGTTTTTTTTTTCTCTTTCTGACTTCACTCTGTATGACAGACTCTAACTCCATCCACCTTACTGCAAATAAATCAATTTCATTTCTTTTTATGGCTGAGTAATATTCCATTGTATATATGTACCACATCTTCTTTATCCATTCATCTGTCAGTGGACACTTAGGGTGTTTTCATGTCCTGGTTATTGTAAATAGAGCTGCAATGAATATTGTGGTACATGACTCGTTTTGAATTATGGTTTTCTCAGGGTATATGCCCAGTAGTGGGATTGCTGGGTCGTATGGTAGTTCTATTTTTAGTTTTTAAAAGGAACCTCCATACTGTTCTCCATAGTGGCTGTATCAATTTACATTCCCACCAACAGTGAAAGAGGGTTCCCTTTTCTCTACACCCTCTCTAGCATTTTTTGTTTGTAGATTTTTTGATGATGGCCATTCTGACTTGTGTGAGGTGATATCTTGTTGTAGTTTTGATGTGCATTTCTCTAATGATTAGTGATGTTAAGCATTCTTTCATGTGTTTGTTGGCAATCTGTATGTCTTCTTTGGAGAAATGTCTATTTAGGTCTTCTGCCCATTTTTGGATTGGGTTGTTTGTTTTTTTAATATTGAGCTGCATGAGCTGTTTATATATTTTGGAAATTAATCCTTTGTCCATTGATTCATTTGCAAATATTTTCTCCCATTCTGAGGGCTGTCTTTTCGTCTTGTATGTAGTTTCCTTTGCTTTGCAAAAGCATTTAAGTTTCATTAGTTCCCATTTGTTTATTTTTGTTTTTATTTCCATTACTCTAGGAGGTGGATCAAAAAAGATCTTGCTGTGATTTATGTCAAAGAGTGTTCTTCCTACGTTTTCCTCTAAGGGTTTTATAGTGTCCGGTCTTACACTTAGGTCTCTAAACCATTTGGAGTTTTTTTTGTGTATGGTGTTAGGGAGTGTTCTAACTTCATTCTTTTACATGTAGCTGTCCGGTTTTCCCAGCACCACTTATTGAAGAGGCTGTCCTTTCTCCACTGTACATTCCTGCCTCCTTTATCAAAGATAAGGTGACCATATGTGCGTGGGTTTATCTCTGGGCTTTCTATCCTGTTCCATTGATCTTTCTGTTTTCCTGCCAGTACCATACTGTCTTGATTACTGTAGCTTTGTAGTATAGTCTGAAGTCAGGGAGCCTGATTCCTCCAGCTCCGGTTTTCATTCTCAAGATTGCTTTGGCTATTCGGGGTCTTTTGTGTTTCCATACAAATTGTGAATTTTTTTGTTCTAGTTCTGTGAAAAATGCCAGTGGTAGTTTGATAGGGATTGCATGGAATCTGTAGATTACTTTGGGTAGTAGAGTCATTTTCACAATGTTGACTCTTCCAATCCAAGAACATGGTATATCTCTCCATCTGTTTGTATCATCTTTAATTTCTTTCCTCAGTGTCTTATAGTTTTCTGCATACAGGTCTTTTGTCTCCTTAGGGAGGTTTATTCCTAGGTATTTTATTCTTTTTGTTGCAATGGTAAATGAGAGAGTTTCCTTAATTTCTCTTTCAGATTTTTCATCCTTAGTGTATAGGAATGCAAGAGTTTTCTGTGCATCAATTTTGTATCCTGCTACTTTACCAAATTCATTGATTAGCTCTAGTAGTTTTCTGGTAGCATCTTTAGGATTCTCTACGTATAGTATCATGTCATCTGCAAACAGTCACAGCTTTACTTCTTTTCGGATTTGGATTCCTTTTATTTATTTTTCTTCTCTGATTGCTGTGACTAAAACTTCGAAAACTATGTTGAATAATAGTGGTGAGAGTGGACAACCTTGTGTTGTTCCTGATCTTAGAGGAAGCAGTTTCAGTTTTTCACCATTGAGAATGATGTTGGCTCTGGGTTTGTCATATATGGCCTTTATTATGTTGAGGAAAGTTCCCTCTATGCCTACTTTCTGGAGGGTTTTTATCATAAATGGGTATTGAGTTTTGTCGAAAGCTTTTTCTGCATCTATTGAGATGATCATAGGTTCTTCTCCTTCAATTTCTTAATATGGTTTATCACATTGATTGATTTGAATATATTGAAGAATCCTTGTATTCCTGGGATAAACCCCACTTGATCATGGTGTATGATCCTTTTAAAGTGCTGTTGGATTCTGTTTGCTAGTATTTTGTTGAGGATTTTTGCATCTATGTTCATCAGTGATATTGGCCTGTAGTTTTTTTTTGTGACATCTTTGTCTGGTTTTGGTATCAGGGTGATGGTGGCCTCATAGAATGAGTTTTGGAGTGTTCCTTCCTCTGCTATATTTTGGAAGAGTTTGAGAAGGATAGGTGTTAGCTCTTCTGTAAATGTATGATAGTATTCACCTGTGAAGCCATATGGTCCTGGGTTTTTGTTTGTTGGAAGATTTTTAATCACAGTCTCAATTTCAGTGCTTGTGACTGGTCTGTTTATATTTTCTGTTTCTTCCTGGTTCAGTCTCGGAAGGTTGTGCTTTTCTAAGAATTTGCCCATTTCTTCCAGGTTGTCCATTTTATTGGCATATAACTGCTTGTAGTAATCTCTCATGATCCTTTGTATTTCTGCAGTGTCAGTTGTCACTTCTCCTTTTACCTTTCTAATTCTATTGGTTTGAGTCTTCTCCTTTTTTTCTTGATGAGTCTGGCTAATGGTTTATCAATTTTGTTTATCTTCTCAAAGAACTAGCTTTTAGTTTTATTGATATTTGCTATTGTTTTCTTCATTTCTTTTTCATTTATTTCTGCTCTGATCTTTATGATTTCTTTCCTTCCGTTAACTTTGGGCTGTTTTTGTTCTTTCTCTAATTGCTTTCGGTGTAAGGTTAGCTGTTTATTTGAGATGTTTCTTGTTCCTTGAGGTAGATTTGTATTGCTATAAAGTTCCCTCTTAGAACTGCTTTTGCTGTAGGTTTTGGGTCGTCGTGTTTTTTGTTTGTTTGTTTGTTTGTTTGCGGTATGCAGGCCTCTCACTGTTGTGGCCTCTCCCGTTGCTGAGCACAGGCTCCGGACGTGCAGGCCCAGCGGCCATGGCTCACGGGCCCAGCCGCTCCGCGGCATGTGGGATCTTCCTGGACCGGGGCACGAACCCGTGTCCCCTGCATCGGCAGGCCGACTCTCAACCACTGCGCCACCAGGGAAGCCCTGGTTCGTCGTGTTTTCATTGTCATTTGTTTCTAGAAATATTTTGATTTCCTCTGATTTCTTCAGTGATCTCTTGGTTATTTAGTAGTGTATTGTTTAGCCTCCATGTGTTTGTATTTTTTATAGATTTTTTTCCTGTAATTGATATATAGTCTCATAACGTTGTGGTCAGAGAAGATGCTTGATACAATTTCAATTTTCTTAAATTTACCAAGGCTTGATTTGTGACCCACGATATGTCTATCCAGGAGAATGTTCCATGAGCACTTGAGAAGAAAGTGTATTCTGTTGTTTTTGGATGGAATGTCCTGTAAATATCAATTAAATCCATCTTGTTTAATGTATCATTTAAAGCTTGTGTTTCCTTATTTATTCTCATTTTGGATGATCTGTCCACTGGTGAAAGTGGGGTGTTAAATTCCCCTACCATGGTTATTACTGTTGATTTCCCCTTGTATGGCTGTTAGCATTTGCCTTATGTATTGAGGTGCTCCTCTGTTGGGTGCATAAATATTTACAATTGTTATATCTTCTTCTTGGATTGATCCCTTGATCATTATGTAGTGTCCTTCTTTGTCTCTTGTAATAACCTTTATTTTAAAGTCTATTTGGTCTGATATGAGAATTGCTACTCCAGCTTTCTTTTGATTTCCATTTGCATGGAATATCTTTTTCCATCCCCTCACTTTCAGTCTGTATGTGTCCCTACGTCTGAAGTGGGTCTCTGGTAGACAGCATATATACGGGTCTTGTGTTTGTTTGTATCCTTTCGGCCAGTCTATGTGTTTAGGTTGGAGCATTCAATCCATTCATGTTTAAGGTAATTATCTATATGTATGTCCTATTACCATTTTCTTAATTGTTAAGGATTTGGTTTTGTAGGTCCTTTTCTTCTCTTGTGTTTCCCACTCAGAGAAGTTCCTTTAGCATTTGTTGTAGAGCTGGTTTGGTGGTGCTGAATTCTGTTAGCTTTTGCTTGTCTGTAAAGGTTTTAATTTCTCTGTCGAATCTGAATGTGATCCTTGCTAGTTAGAGTAATCTTGATTGTAGGTTTTTCCATTTCATCACCTTAAATATGTCCTGCCACTCCCTTCTGGCTTGCAGAGTTTCTGCTGAAAGATCAGCTGTTAACCTTATGGGGATTCCCTTGTGTGTTATTTGTTTTTTTTCTCTTGACGCTTTTAACATTTTTTCTTTGTATTTAATTTTTGATAGTTTGATTAATATGTGTCTTGGCATGTTTCTCCTTGGATTTATCCTGTATGGGACTCTCTGCACTTCCTGGACTTGATTGAATATTTCCTTTCCCATATTAGGGGAGTTTTCAACTATAATCTCTTCAAATATTTTCTCAGTCCCTTTCTTTTTCTCTTCTTCTTCTGGGACCCCTATAATTCAAATGTTGCTGCATTTAATCTTGTCCCAGAGTTCTGTAAGACTGTCCTCAATTCTTTTCATAATTTTTTCTTTATTCTGCTCTGTGGTAGCTATTTCCACTATTTTATCTTCCACGTCACTTATCTGTTCTTCTGCCTCAGTTATTCTGCTATTGATTCCTTCAGGAGAATTTTAAATTTCATTTATTGTGTTGTTCATCGTTGTTTGTTTGCTCTTTAGTTGTTCTAGGTCCTTGTTAAACGTTTCTTGTATTTTCTTCATTCTATTTCCAAGATTGTGGATCATCTTTACTATCATTACTCTGAATTCTTTTTCAGGCAGACTGCCTATTTCCTCTCCATTTGTTTGGTTTGGTGGGTTTTTTACCTTGCTCCTTCATCTGCTGTGTGTTTCTCTGTCTTCTCATTTTGTTTAACTTACTGTGTTTGGGGTCTCCTTTTCGCAGGCTGCGGGTTTGTAGTTCCCGTTGTTTTTAGTGTCTGCTCCCAGTGGCTAAGGTTGGTTCAGTGGTTTGTGTAGGTTCTCTGGTGGAGGGGACTGGTGCCTGTGTCTGGTGGATGAGGCTGGATCTTGTCTCTCTAGTGGGCAGGTTCACGTCTGGTGGTGTGTTTTGGGGTGTCTGTGACCTTATATGATTTTAGGCAGCCTCTCTGCTAATGGGTGGGATTGTGTTCCTGTCTTGCTAGTTGTTTGGCATAGGGCATCCAGCACTGTAGCTTGCTGGTCGTTGAGTGGAGCTGGGTCTTAGCATTGAGATGGAGATCTCTGGGAGAGCTTTCGCCGTTTGCTATTACGTGGAGCTGGGATGTCTCTGGTGGAGCAATGTCCTGAACTCGGCTCTCCCACCTCAGAGGCTCAGGCTTGAAAACCGGCCAGAGCACCAAGACCTTGTCAGCCACACGGCCAGGTACGTGGGGAGTTTCTTGCCTTTGGGGAGGTCTGAGGTCTTCTGCCAACGTTCAGTAGATGTCCTGTAGGAGTTGTTCCACATTTAGAAGTATTTCTGATGTATTTGTGGGGAGGAAGGTGATCTCCACATCTTACTCCTCCACCATCTTGAAGGTCTCCCCCTCACAGAGTATATCTAATGTAATCATTTCCACTTGGAGGAGGGCTTAACAAACTTAAAAGTTTATTTTAAAATAACAACTTCACAAATGAACTTATCTACAAAACAGAAACACACTCACAGACTTAGAGAAAGAACTTATTGTTACCAGGAGGGAAGTGATAGTTATGGAGTTTGGGACTGACATATACACACTGCTGTATTTAAAATGGATAACCCACAAGACCTACTGTATAGCACAGGGAACTCTGCTCAGTATATATACATATTTTTAAAAATAAATTTATCTATTTATTATTGGCTGTGTTGGGTCGTCGTTGCTGAGCACAGGCTTCCTCTAGTTGCAGTGAGCTGGGGCTACTCTTCCTTGTGGTGCACGGGCTTCTCATTGTGGTGGCTTCTCCTGTTGTGGAGCATAGGTTCTAGGTGCGTGGGCTTCAGTAGTTGTGGTATTCGGGCTCTGTTGTTGTGGTGCACAGGCTTAGTTGCTCCGTGGCATGTGGGATCTTCCTGGACCAGGGTTTGAACCTTTGTCCCCTGCATTGGCAGGCAGCTTCTTAACCACTGTACCACCAGGGAAGTCCCGGAACTCTGCTTGATATTATGTAACAACCTAAATGTGAAAAGAATTGGAAAAAAATAGATACATATACATGTGCAACTGAATCACTTTGCTGTACACCTGAAACTATCACAACATTGTTAATCAACTATGGTCCTATATAAGATAAAAAGTTAAAAAAAATTAGCAACTTCACTCTTTCCTGCTTGTATTTTCATGATTCAGTGTTCAAGAAGAAATAAATATTCTCTGAAATTAACAGCAGTGGATAAACTATAAAGCTCTCAATAACTATAAAAATAAAAATAATATGAAAAGGAAGAGAAACATTTTAATTGTACAGTATTAGCTAGCATTTCAGGGAAAGATTATACGTATCATAGTGAATACTTCAATGTTATCTTGGTACACATGTGCGTATTTTACATTAACCAGAAAAATAAGCACTAGAAACTTTATCTTTAACATCCTCGATTTTAAGAAGCCGATATGCAGCCTGTTTATGTACATTTAAGATCTCTCATTTAGAGTTAAGTGGAAGAAGAAAAGGCGAGACTGTTTTTGCAGACGTTGAGAAGGAATTCATTGCAGGCGATCATCATTTAATATCCATAGTGCTGAATTTTTTTTTTTTTTTTTAGTGCTGACTTTTTGAACAAGTGCTTTCTCTAAATGATAAATCAAATGAGTTGGCACCAACAATAACCTCTTAGAACATGAATGAGAAAAGCAAGAATATTAAAACAATAGAAACATTAACATAAAAAAAATCAGCCATTATAGCAAAGAACAGGAAAGGAAATTGGGGAACTATTTTGAATTTTTTATGGTCGGTGTTAACACAATTTACAGAGGGGACTATTGTGTAAAAAAGCCAAAATACAGATAGAGCTGTAAATATTTACCCATTTAGATGTGCCATGTGGTATATGAGTTGTTGCTATTGCTGTAACTAACAGTTGAAATGAAAGGATAGGAAATTTTGCCATTTAAAATATAGACACCCAAAACAACAATTTTCTTTATACTGTATATCCCATGCTCTCTACAAGTGAGACCACTTTCTGGATTTTGAACAAGTCATACACACAGTTTCCCATCTCTATTTACCCTCTGTTCCCTCCACCTACACTATCTATTTCCATCTCTGTGTATGGAAGGCTTAATTTTCTTTCAGGTTCAGCAGAAATACTAACCTGCTTTCAACACCTTGGTAAGCATGCATCTTTAATTTTTGAACATCTATAGCTTTATATAAAATTTTGGGGTACTTGGCATAAACTCTTCTGTAGAGTTACATAGCATTATGTTTTTAGGTGATGTTATTTCATTTGATCTTCCTTACAATCCACTGGGAAAGTGGGACCAGAAAAAAGAAAATCGAAGCTTCAAAAGATTCAGGCTTCCCAAGACAACCCAGTGTGTGCTGAGGCCAGGACTCTGGCCATGAATGGCTGATTTCCCTAGTATATCATGCTGCATCTCAAAATCTTGCTCTTATCTTTTCTTATAAGGTTGAACGTCATGTGAGGGCAGAAAGAAAACAAAGTTATCTGACTTCTATGAAAATTTCCAAACACTGGCAGGTTTTACACTGATGCATATGTTCCCAAATGTTGCACACACAGAGTTATAAGCATACCAAATTTTATCAATCATTGTTTACATCACGCATGTGTTCAAATCCTGTCATAGTTAATCAAAATTGCATAAAGTGACCCTAGCCTCACTAAATAGACAGGTTGCTAAATTATAAAGGACCTGGGAATGCAGTTAATAGCAAAGCAAAGCTTTTTTGGTAACAAAATTCACTGAGGATTCAGCTGCTAAGTGGGGTCAGTACGGATGCCCCCATAAAAAGAACTCTGTTCCGTCAACATTTTTGTTAGATAGAGATTCTTCTACTGCCAGAGGAAATTGGAATAACTCGATACCTATCCCAGCAGAGTATGTTAACAGAGGGACTTTTAAAATACATTATGCGCTAATATCTGGGGAGTGTCAGAAGCGTTTCTGATTCTGAAATTTCCTCCTTTCTCCTGCCTTCCTCTGCTACAGGGAAGAGTGATACGGAAGTGGCTTTGATCCTCTTTCTTACGTTAATTCTTTTTTTTTTTTTTCCCAAAGCGATATAAGCCTTTTTGTACTCAGCTTTGTTTTATTTTTATTCCTATTATTAAAGTGGTCTTCTGGCTACCAGCTGCTTCTTTTCAGCATTGATGAGGATTTGGCTGTTTTCATTTATTTTTATTTCGGTGGTGGGGAGTCCAGAGTTCAACTGTAGCAAGGGGTCCATCAGACTGTATTTTGTGGGTTGATTATGCATGAGGCAGGCCCTCACCTTGGCTCTGCTTTCAGCTTTATGGGCCTCTTCTTATTGTCTCAGAGCCTGGGGAAAGTTGGATACTCAGTACCTCCCAGAGCGGGTGTACACAGCGGGAGAGACTAAGGCTTTAGGTGAAATTACCAAATCCTGTATTTGTCCACCAGCAGGCAATAAGTGAAGAAGCTTAAGCATTGCATTCCTACTGCCTGAAGCCGGCAGACCCCGCAATCAAACGTGGAGACCGTATTCCAAAACAACTGTACCTGATGACAGCTTATTATGGAAACAGCCAGTTTCACTAAGGATGCTTGCCAATAAAACAAAGTGGAAAACAGGATCTCTTCATAATTTCTGCTCATCGAGCCACAGTTTTGGAGATGAGAGCTGAGCTCTTATTCAGATTTCAAACACCACTTTGTGGACTTAAGGACCGTTGATTCACACAGGGCCCCTGATCGGGGCATCCTCCCCGGGCATCAAGCAGACAGCGAGTCTGCTGCCGGGTACCCTCTTCCAGAGGCCACACCGACAGCCCGAAGATCTAGTTAAGCACAGGTCCGAACGGCAGCGGAGCTAACGGTTCACCTCTTATTCCGGTGTTAAACTTGGGATTGACCATCCTGCAGAATGATTTCATAGACACCTCTGAGTCAATCCTCTCTTTCTAAATCAGAATAACACAGTTACCAGCAGGCTTGACACCAGGGAAACGTTTGTAAAATACCAGCTGGCCTGAGAGATTACACTCACTGGAGGGAATGTAAGTTAATGCTTTCTTGTCACCTCTGGCAGACATTTTCCGTACAGATTTCTTAACCTCGTGGTTAAGAAAATTGGCCGGAGGCAGTCCTGTGTGAAATATGGACAGTCATTTCTCCTGCATTTGCTTGAAAAGGTATTTTCCTTTAAGTAAAACTGGGCAAACAGCTATTCTGATTTTGGCATTCTCAAAAATTTGAAGCAATTTTAAACATCCCTAACTTTTGCATATAGCCTTTGGGCCTGTAGACTTTCTTTTTTTCATTTATTCATTTATTTACTCAGTCAAATTTCAAATATGGATCAGTTATCATTGTATGTGGTGTAACTAGTGGTGGATATATAGCTTTGTACTGAGGAGCTTCAAATAAAAATAGGGAGCTAAGACAGATATAGAGAAAACGATGGGAGAATGATTAAAAAGTGATTCCTACGTAAAGAAAGTTTAAAATATTAGTTAAAAATATCCCCTGCCAGGATAGGTATCGAGTGCTTAGAAAAGGTGCCTAAAAATGTCATAAGGGTAAGACTGATGGAAGGAGATGAAATTTAACCTGATTCTAAATGGACACAGATTACTGGGGAATCTTTTTAGCCAGACAAAAGGAAGGCCATAAGCAAAGGAATGGGAGTGGGAAAAACTGGTATGTGAACATTTGAAAGAAGGAAGATTCATTTGATTAAGAGATAAGCAAGAAGAGGGCTTGCCTGGCGGTGCAGTGGTTAAGAATCTGCCTGCCAATGCAGGGGACACGGGTTCGAGCCCTGATCCGGGAAGATCCCACATGCCGTGGAGCAACTAAGCCCGTGCGCCACAACTACTGAGCCTGCACTCTAGACCCCGTGAGCCACAACTACTGAGCCCATGTGCCACAACTACTGAGCCTGCGCTCTAGAGCCCGCGAGCCACAACATGCCACAACTACTGCAGCCCGCACACCTAGAGCCTGTGCTCCGCAACAAGAGAAGCCACCGCAATGAGAAGCCCGCGCACCACAACAAACACCCAATGCAGCCAAAAATAAAATACTTGAAATAAATAAATTAAAAAAAAAGAGAGAGATAAGCAAGAAGAGATTCCTGAAAAGAATCAAGAAAGTATCATTGGAGAGATCTGTGTAATTGGGTATCTTGATATTATCCCCCTTCTGTGACCAACACATATGGTGTCTATAAGGAATTGTAAATGGATTTCAGTACAAGAGTTAACTTTCATGGCCTTTCACTGCCAAGGACTCTGCACCTGGTTTCATCATGAAAGAGCACAGTTATGGATTGATGATGTCTGCCATGGACAGGGAAAGGCAGCACATACAGCATTTATGTTCCATTATATACATTGGCATTTGATTGTATTCAATATAATTTGTTTTTCATTTGAAGTATAGTTGATTTACAATGATTCTGGTGTACAGCAAAGTGATTCAGTTTTACACACACACACACACACACACACACACACACACATCTATTCTTTTCCCTTATAGGTTTTTATAAGATATTGAGTATAGTTCCCTGTGCTATACAGTAGGTCCTTGTTGTTTACATTTTATATACAGTAGTGTGTATCTGTTAATCCCAAATTCCCAATTTATCCCTCCTCTCCTTTCCCCTTTTGTAACCATAATTTTGTTCTCTATGTCTGTGAGTCTATTTCTGTTTTGTAAATAAGTTCATTTGTACCTTTTTTTTTAGGTACCACATATAAGTGGTATCATATATTTGTCTTTGTCTGACTTACTTCACTTAGTATGATAATCTCTAGTTGCATCTGTGTTGCTGCAAATGGCATTTCATTCTTTATTATGACTGAGTAATATTCCATTGTGTGTCTCTCTCTCTATATTATATATATACATATATATACATATATATATAACATCTTCTTTATCCATTCGTCTGTCGATGGATATTTAGGTTGCTTCCATGTCTTGGCTATTGTAAATAGTGCTGCTGTGAACATTGGGGTGCATGTGTCTTTTCAAATTAGAGTTTTCTCTGATATATGTCCAGGAGTGGGATTGCTGGGTCGTATGGTAATTCTATTTTTAGTTTTTGAAGGAACCTCCATACTGTTCTCCATAGTGGCTGCACCAATTTACGTTCCCACCAACAGTGTAGGAGGGTTTCCTTTTCTCCACATCCCAATACAGCGTTTTAGACATAGTGGGTTTTTTCCCTCCAACTTAAAAAAAAACAAACATATGTAAGTAGGGCTGGTATTTACCAACATGCACTATTACGCTATAACGATATTTATAGCTGGCATCTATTCAGATCAGAGGGGTATCTACTCTCATTGTCCAGTGCCTGTGCCAGTCTTATTATGAAATATTTAATTTCTGAATATTTGTTGGATTTCTCCAAAAAGATTACAAGTCCCTTGGGGCTGGTGAGTACACTATGAAATTCTTATGAATCTTCACAGTACCCAGCTCAGTGATAAGCGTATGGTAGATGCTCCATAAATACTTAGCAAGTGGCGTATAATTAGATAGTAGGAAGTAGACACAGTCTGCCTTGGCAGAATATGACTGTCATTGGTCTCATTTCGCTCTGTAACGAGTAGTTTACCTAGCCTAATGACCTGTGAGGTACTCTGGTTATTTTCACAGCTGCAAAAGTCAGATTAAAGAATAGACCCAGAGAGCTTCCCTGGTGGCGCACTGGTTGAGAGTCCGCCTGCCGATGCAGGGGATACGGGTTCGTGCCCCGGTCTGGGAAGATCCCACATGCCGTGGAGCGGCTGGGCCCGTGAGCCATGGCCGCTGAGCCTGTGCGTCCGGAGCCTGTGCTCCGCAACGGGAGAGGCCACAACAGTGAGAG
The DNA here is from genome assembly GCF_059928025.1 of Delphinapterus leucas. NCBI lineage: Eukaryota > Metazoa > Chordata > Mammalia > Artiodactyla > Monodontidae > Delphinapterus > Delphinapterus leucas. The sequence goes on from NC_143129.1 coordinate 21,920,811, forward strand.
GCCCGCATACCGCAAAACAAAAACAAAAACAAAAACAAAACCCCAAAACAAAAAGAATAGACCCAGAAATGGTCACAGCCCAACCCTGTGCCATTCATCAACGAAAGAGCGGACACAAGGCCAGTGTCCAGTGTGAAGATGCACCAAAACCCTGTCCTGGTCCCACCTACTGTCAACGTGGTTTGAAAGTGGAGAGCAATTAGATTCTCAGGTGTGTTAGAATATTACTGCCCATCACCCACAAGCTAGACTGAGTTATAGTCTTTGACAGATTCACAAAGGGCTTCAATTAACTCAGACTGAGATTTCCTAAGAGTTCTTCCTTTGATTAGCTTACTGTTTTCCATTAAAACAGATGCCTTTCTGTTTCCTTTTACTCAAGTACCATTTTCCTTTTTAAAAAAATTCAAAACCAACCAAACCATACTTTTCCCATTCTAGAACTACAGGGTAATTCTTGAAATCATTCTATTTCTTCTGGATGTTTGTGTCTTTAGAATATTTTTGAGATGATTAGACCCCCCCTCTGTGGTCATTATTTAGCAAACTCTCCATTATTCCTTGTCTATATTTTTCTTAAAGTCAGTCCCTTCAGCCTTTAATCATTTGTCTCGAATTTTTCTGAACCTGTTCCAATTCTTCAAACTGTATATGGAGTTAAGGTCACTACACTGAACCCCAGTTCTTTAAAAGAAAAAAAATCCCTTTCTTTTTCATTGTTCTGGGAAATCATGCATCATCTGTTGTCCAGGGTCATGTGGTCAAGTTAGTGTTATCCTGTATCTATGATTAGGAGCCTGACATGTCATAAGACACGTACCAGGAGATGTTGTGAAATGTTACTTATATGGACCATGCAGAATTTGACTTTGTGGTTATTGAGACTTAGGGTGGGCAAGTATGCCTGTGCATTATTATGATACTTTTATCAAGTAAATTAACAGCAGAAAGAAGTTAAAGGGAAAATAAAGTACTTAAGGAAAATAAAAGATTTCAAAACTTGATACAATACACACACTGTTTGCATGTAAATGCTGGTTTGAATATTAATTCTTTTAGGTAAAATTTTATTCAATGTTAACTTAAATTGTAATTTGCCTATAAGCAATAACATTGCATGTCCTTAAGTATTAGCTAATTTGGACTTGCTGCTGGTTTAGGGGTGATTTTTTCCCCCATTAGTATGCATTCTCGAAGTTGATTGTCATCTAATCTTTTTAACTGAGAAGGGCCAACGGAGGTATTGATACCTTTCTGTGAAGTTCTCAGGAAAACTTCGTGAGAAATCCCCAGCACAGAGTAGGCACTCGGAAACATCAACTCCTTTTCCCGAATAACCACTTCTTTTTATAAATCTGGATACAAAATCCAGAGCAGTTAGGTGAGTGTCTTGAACCAGTAATGGATGGACCAAATCTGAATCCAAGTCTTCTAACTCCTGGTCCAGCGCTGCTTCTGCTGTATGCCCTGCTTCTGTGTCCCAGATATAAAAGGCAAGCAAACCACCAGGACTAAAGTGTTGCTCTCTGTTCTCTGCCTTTTTCCTGTTTTTTTGTTTTTTTTTTTTTTTTAGTTGCTTCCTTCCTATAGAGGAGGGTCTGGAACTCCGGTCTGATAGCCTAGAACAGGACAGCTGCTGATTCCAAGGGAACCATCTTAGCAGTGACAGCCATGTCCTCCCAAGAACCAACAGCAGAACTCGGTAGCCTGAGAGTGTGATAAGCAAGCAGCTGTAAGATGGGATACAAAGACTGAAGGAAGTGACATCATAATTCATGGATTTGCCATGCTCTCCTCTACTCTGTGACACATAGAAATTGTAAAAGAGCTCGAAGAGAAATATCATATGTTATATATTCATTAACATATTTGAAAAGTAAAGTAATATTCAGAATTCTTCTCCAGTCTTATGAGAGTCCCTTGAAGTAATGGGCCTCCTTTATTGCTAGGAATTACTGGGTTAGAATTTGGTAGAGTTGGGCTCAAAAAGAAAAATGAGGTCAAGTCATTTAGAATACTCCACTGCCACAAGAAGGAACTTTATTAAAGCATTATAAGGTATAATAGTTCCTCTAAAACTATACATTTTTAGATAATTGCACAATCAGAGAAAATTCAGTTGGTCAAGTTATGGTAGTACTCTTCAGTGTTTTATAATACATTTACATTTTAGCCAACATCCTGCAGAAAATTAGTACTATTTGGAAATAACAGAAAGCTTAACTTGTACAAAAAGAGAATGTTTATTATAAGATAAAGGAGTGTCTTATGGGACTGGAGATAAGCCCACAGAAAAGAATTACAACCATGGTCGAATGCACAGGGGTCCTGTATTAACCTGGACAGGCTGTTATTTTAGCTCCTGTCTCCTAATACAAAAATCTAAAAACTGGACAATTAACTGTCATTATGATTTTAGATTTGCTTTATCTGAATCTGTGATGGCTATTTAATAAACACTGGCTTAAGCACTTCAGCTTTTACTTTTTCCCGCTGTTAAGTATTTAATGATCTGTAAATAAGCACTTGAGAAAACGCTACCTAAAGGGACCCTGTGCTCTTTTACAACATGAAAAAGCTTTGTGTAATGTGAATGATTCGCCCTCTGATTTGTATGTTTGCTCATAAGATGTTTAGGCCCACGTGGTAAGCACCCTGCCCAATAACGTAAGAGGCTTGTTCCATGCAAAGAGATGTCACATTCTCCTATAGAAAAGTGTTGCTTTCTCCACCTCCCCAGGAATGGTCCTCTGGTCTTTTCTGGAGAGAGCATCTAGCAAGCTCAAACCAGGATCCAGGGCTGTGGGAAACCTAGACATTTTTCTTTACCTCATTCTTTACCTCATTTACATACTGACTTCCTCTGCTGCCCAGACCAATGGCTTCTCCATTCAAGAGACCAGTTATACCAAGTCCAGAATGAAATCTATTAGTTCGAATTCCAAATCCCTGGGAATTGTCTTAGGGAGAGGGTGGGAGGGTGGTGATATTGAGAACATTTACCAGGAGAAGACAGCTGGGGCAGATGGGCCAGTAGGGTCCACCATAGAAGGCTGGGCTTGGATGCGGGCCAAGGTTTGGAGATGACCTAATCTGGTTCTTCTAGGACAGTCTTTCTCAACTGCGTACTCACCCTCAGGTGTCTTTATGACAGTGGAGTTTGAGAATCTCAACTTTTTAAAGTCCTTTCCTGGTGATTCCTATGCACTCTGAAGTTTGGCACTGTTACAGAATATAGTCTTGAAAAGTTTCTGTGAAAAGACAGAATTTTAAATTAAGCATCTCAAGCAAGAGGTCTAAGGCATTTGTCATAGCATTAGTATTACTCCCGGGCCAACGTCCGTCTCACTGGGTTCTGTATCTCCCAGTTCTGTGAGATCAGTAGCATATACTAGAGCCGTGGGAGGTTCCAAAGGCCTTGATGGGCATGGCCAGTGGTTCCTGGAAGATTTTCAGTCAGCTGGTAAGAAATTATTGAGTGCAGGTGGTGGCTAAATTCTGTATTTTTATTGTTTATAGGTTCTAGTCGAATGGATTTTTAAAAAACGTATTATTTGGAGTCATAGCAGAAGTTTATTCTTAAGGGTATGCCCATCAATGGTTATGAAATTAGGAAGATTGTTTAATATCACTTGTCTTTATTGGGAACTGTTAGCAAAGTAAAAATACAATAACACTTCTGACCTTCTCCCCTCAACCAGAAGAGCGAACAAACAAGGAAAATTTATCACTTTATTAGAAACTAGAAAAGAAATGGTACCTAATTTAGAGCACCTACTATTTGCCAGACACTGCTAGGGTGTATTGTGTGCATTATTACATTTAACCCTCATAACTCAATGAGGTAACTATTATTATTTCTTACTTCAGCAAAAAAGGGTGAAACTTGTGAGATTAGTCTCAAAAAATACAGAAGGCATTAGGGCTGGGCACTGAATCTAGTTTGGAATAATTCCAATGCCTGAGCCTTTTATGTCATATAATGTCAACATAACAGAAGAAGCTATGGGTAAAAATGAACCCTCCTTGTTTCTAGTCAAACCCTGTCATTCTTCAAGGAGCAGCCCCAATCCCACCACTTCATGCAGCCCTTCCCTGGCATTCCTTAGAGTTTTTTTCTTGGCACAAGTCATTTAATACTTATAAACATATTTTTATCATTTTTTTCACATTCTAGTATTTCTGAAATTGGGATGGAGGCATCTTGCCAGGGGTAGAGGACCATAGTTTGCCAGTGCTTTTTTTCTTCTTTCTTAATGATACATAAAATTAAGGTACCTCTTAAACTTGATGGCATCTTAGACTCAATGAAATGTGGTAGATGTTGCTTTGATATTTAACGGTCTGGACGTGTCATATTGAGGTTATGTAAAAATAGTATAACCATAGCATAAATAACTATGGCAGAACTAGTGCTCGCAAACATCCACATGCTTCCCTACTTCCAGCAGCTTCCCTGAAATCCAGTTGGGCCCGTGTGACCAAATCTGGCCAGTGGATCCTGAACAGTGACACGTCTCACCCCAGGCCAAAGCAGTTAAGTGCTGGTGTGCTTCTTCTATCTCTCTGTCCCTGCCACAGCAAACTTAGGAGCCAGTAGATATTCAACACTTATTTAACAGATTTACGGTAATATATACTCACGTGATAAGTGGACCATGAAGTCTGCTTCTGCTGAGATTCTACTAAGTGAAGACCCATTACTTTGTATACCTGACATTTTAAGTAGCAGCCCTGGGGTGCGGCCCCTTGTTCCTTTTCCTCTCCACGAACTTCATTATCGGTGCGCTCAGCTAAACTTCTACAGGCAACATTCCTTTATAATAAAAGGGTCTGGGGATGGGGGGAGAAATAGCCTTAGAAAGAGGAATGCAGGAATAAAGCATTGGATTTCTAGTACCTAAAGTAAAGTTCAAACTGTAAGGCTCTTCCTCCAAACTGGAAATATTTTCAGCCTAGGCCCACTTGCTTCCTGAGAAGACTTCAGGACTGACAAATCTCTAGAACAAGATAACTCTCCAGTACGCATCCTTTTCAGAATGCAATGCTGAATTTACTTTTTGTATTGTCTCAGGACAATCCTGTCTGTGAATATGCCTCACGGTATCAACCTGGATTTCCTGGATCTGAAAAAAGTGAAGAGAAAGACTATTTGCTTTTATATAATCAGATTCTCTGGAATTTAATCCTATATCCTATTTATGGCTGAGCCAGCCATTCAAAATTAAAACGAACCTTTCATCCATGTGTATCATAAATGGGCATTTATCAGGATTATTTGATTTTGCAATCCATCTGAATATGTAACCTGAATTTGTTTTCTTTCCGTTTCACTATGTAATTACCATGCAACAATAACAAAAGTGACATGTTTGAAGAACAGATAAAATGCTGTAAATTGGCCAGTAATGGCGATATTTCATCTTCTGAAAAACCCATTTATTCTCTCTCTCAACAAATCAAGGCATTGTCAGCCCATCCTCTTCGCGTGGCCAGAGGGGCTCCACCAATTTCTAGATGTAAGTGAGTCCTGGAATGCAGATGAGGGCGACTAACCAAGGCTTTCAGCGCAGGCAGCTGGTTTTTGCTTGCCTCAATTTCTAAATCATCCATAATGGGGCCAAGACCTCCCAAGCACTAAAAAGAGCGAGCTGACATGCTGGACAAACTGTTAATTTTTTCCTGAAGAAGCTGCTATATTGCACATCTGTCACTGCGGCGCGCACACAGCGCACACAATTACTCAGTGAGCCGGGGCGGGGGGAAGAATCTGCTGCTTGTTTCTAGCTGAGTTGTTAAGGGACATAATGGAGAAACACAACGGGACAGGAGTCAGATCACGCGGGTTTCCTGTGTGCTCGCGATTGTTGCCTCGTTTTGGAAGGCTGTCCCGTGATATTAAAATGGGGGAAGTAGACAAACATGTGTGGAAAGAAATCAGGAGTGATGCAATTAAAGGTGAGGTGTATAAAGATGCGGGAGGGGCACGAACCAAAGCCTTACAGATTCCGGACCACACTGCTGACTGTTGAGAGCCTACAGACACGATGGTCGTTGTTTTACAAGTATTGTGGTTTTGTAGTTGAAATTTCACAATTTTAATGTGCGCTGTAAAGTGCTTCACGTGCACTTAAACAATTGTTTTGTAAACTCTGTACCTCCTACCTGCAACGTGGATTATCTATAGTTTCCATAATCAATTATAGCCATCAACAAAGAACTTTAGAATTAGATTAGCCACACAGGTATCTAATGGAACCTTAATTCCACGCCCACCTCCCCAACTCATTTGCTCATCAAAACTATAAAATTCTGGCGTTTGAAGAAATTCACTTCAATAGCGATATAAGAATTTGTATATATAAGTATATATATATATATACATACTTATATATATAAAAATATATGTATTAAATATATAATGAACTCACATACTACTTTAAGTACATAATGAGCTTGTATATTATTTCTCATCCTTTCTGCTTTTATTAAAGAATGCTGCCTTTAGGAAGAAATAAACATTTCCTTGAAATTTAATAGGAAGATGAAAACAGGTAGAAAATAGGTTTGATTGTTCTTTTTGCTTGGGATGCTATCATAATACAGTCTTGTCTTTACCATCTTAGAGCTGAAACATCAAGTATTATACACAGATTTAAAATGCTAGTAATTTATTTTGAGTATTCAAACTAAGAAAAAAAAACAACTAAAGAAACACAAAAATTGCCTTCAATTGTTACCTAACTTCATCCTCGAAAGATTAAAGAGTAAACACGGGGCATTCTGATACTGCAACAGGAATGAGGTCGGTGAATCTGAGAATGATTTAAACTCTCTGACAATTCAAAGACAGAAGACGACTCTAATGTACAGATAAAACCCAAAGTGGCGATAGTAGATCATACTCCGGTAGTTAATGGCATTGACTCGCTAGAGACAAATATGGATCTACTTAAAATGTCAGGTGTGTAAAGTAATAAGTCTTCGCCTAGTAGGAACCCAACAGAAGGAGGCTTCATGGTCCACTTGTCAGTTGAGTATATATATTACTGCAAGCCTGTTAAATAAATGAGTATTTAATACCTATTGGATTAAAAAGAAATCCACATACTCTAGCAACTCACAACTCAGTTTTTTGGGAGAAAAGAAAATTTTATCAACATAGTGAGATGCTTTCCTACAGCCAACGGAACTCAACGTTTTAATGAGTATTATAAAATATTTTAAAAATCCAGGCAGGTTTCTGAGAGGTGCAATTTCCCAGAAGGAAATGGAGGGACTGTAACACATATGGTCCTGATGGATATTTCAAGTGTCACAGAGAATTTGCACTCGCTACTTTAGAATCAGAATCTCTGAGTGGAAAGAGACCCTAAGCCGGTTAGTCTAGCCCAGTTTCAGAGGAAACAAACAAAGCCAGGGAAACGTAGTAGAACAGGTCACAACCAGCTGTGAATAAATGAAATCAAATATATTTACCAATTTTTTTTCTCTAAAATTTTTTGGAAAATGTTGACATTTTCCAGGGCTTAAAGATTAACAATGAATTTAACTGCACTGTTTGATGTTGTCAATGGGTAGTAATTAAAAAAAAAATTAAAGTCCTTTCAACTCTATTTTTTTATTACTTTTAGAAGGAAACATTTAAAGCACAAAGACAATGACTGCTTATAAATAACATTCTCAAACATTGTGTTTATTCTTTCATTCTTTGTTGTACTATTAATATACCTTTCTACTAAAAGAAAAAAGAATCCAAAATATTCTTTGCTAAACAACTTAATTTTACAATACCAATTTAGGTCACTTTTTTTTTTTTTTAGAAAGACAGTACAGGAGGACATGGTTTTAAAAGGCATGTCAACAGTGATTTTTCTCTTTCATGAAATATCTGCTCAAAATGAAAATATATTGAAGAGAAGCAATTGTCAGTTCAATTAATTGCAAGAATATCAATTCACAATGCTAAAATAAGAATATTAATAAAATGCAATTATTTTGCCATCATGTCTGTATATGGCACACATATGTGCCCTGTAAACATACCTATATGTATACATTAGGCATATCTTTAACCCTACTTGTCTTAACTTCTGTTTGATAGCAACAGTGTGTGTTATAAAATCTATGTTTTAAAATGCTGAGACCAATTAATTGGTAAATTTTAGTTAGCAATGGATTTTCTTTTAAAGGGGTACCATATAATTAAAAAATAAAAGCAAATAAATTTGAGGGGGGAACATAGCCTTAAAAATTGTATTTGGGGAGAAAGAAGGAAAAAAGGAGGAAGGAGGGAGGGAAGGAAGGAAGGAGGGAAGGAAGGAAGGAAGGAAGGAAGGAAGGAAGGAAGGAAGGAAATGACCCCAACACACAATCTGATTAATATCAAGTATAACACCTATATAAAGGCAAAAAGTTGAAGTGCTAATGTAGCCACACTCACCCTCTCTCGGCTACTGCTGGGACTGGATAATTTGGATAGTAGTGGAAGAGACCAATGTACTCTGTAAAATTTTTAGTACAAGCAATTAATTTGATATGAAGCTTTAGATACTGTAGAAGAGTTGGCTTTATGAAGAAGGGAAAAATCTAACCACCTTTTTAAGGAGATATGATTGATACATTCTAAAGGATGAATTCCTTTGCATGCTTTGGGTTCTATGGGCATAGGAACCGGTAAAAATTAACTATAACTCTCTATAAAACATAAATTAGTGAACTTCATATCTTAAAAGGTATTCGACTTACATTACAAATTGCATTTTTCAATTGGGTTTATTTCTCCGATTCAGTTCAGGTCCAAGCAGAACTTCATGTGTGCATTGATTTTTCTTAAATTTCACTGAAAGGTGAAGGGATGTATGTGCTCCTGGTACATGTCTGTGTGAGAGCAGGGGGGATGCTTGGGATGTTGCCACCTCTCTGCTTTGAGTACTGATTCACATATTCTGTATAGTTAAACACTTCCATAGGATAAGAGATGTTTGAAATCCTCTGTGAGTCACAGAGAGGGCACTAGATGTCAAGATGGAGACCTTTCTTCTATCAGGGGAAAATATAAAGATGAATTGTTTTGGGGGGCTGAGTTAGAGAGCACCCAAGCTCAGTGATATCTTAGAGAAGGTTTGCTTCAGAAGGTTGGTACCTGTCCAGGAGGACAAGAAAAAGTTTTGATACAGCTGCAATATTTAGTTAAGGAGTTGCCCCGTGCCAGCTGGTATATATGGTCTGTCCTTCTTCACCGTGAGGGTTAGAACTTGGTAAAGTGAAAAAGAACGGTCAAGTCCTTAGGAATTTAGGATCAGTCAGTCTCACAATAATCTCATTGTGTGTTATCAGTGGCTCCACATTTGGCTTTTCAAAATTCTAGGATTTTAGAAGATCTTCGGGCAATGGAATTAAACAAACAAACAAACAAATGAAAAGAAACTTCTGAACAGATCCTAGAGCACTGTATACTACCATAAAGAAGTTTTAAACTGGAATATAGACAATTTTACCCCTTACATAGATAGAATGAGTAGTCAACAAAAACCTTTTTTGAAAAATGGCGAATTTCCAGGTAACAAACTTGTAGAAAAGAATCATACAACAAGGTTACTTTATCCAATAAGAATGCTCACCTGATAGCCTAAGAAGAGCATAAGAGCAACTCACCTGGTAGTCTATAGTCCTCTAACCAACTTGTCCTTTTACCACGATACTCCTAGGGAAGAAGATAATTCTTAAAAGGAACGCGTCCTTAAAAGGAAATCTGGCAAGCCATGAGGCCTTTCCAATAGCAGGCTGAACTTCCTCTCCCTAACTGGCAGTATTTTCTTTAGGGGACCACCTGGGACAGGTCTATTACATGCACAAACCTCCTCTCCCCCCTTTAAAAAACTCTTGGGGGATTGACAAATTTCCAAAAACCTATTAGACAGGAGCCCAGAGGAATTTTTATCACAGTAAAACTACTCTGTATGAGACCATAATGGTGCAGACATGTCATTATACGTTTGTCCAAGCCCATAGAGTGTTCAATACCAAAAGTGAACTGTAATACTAACTGTGGACTTCGGGTGATTTTGATGTGTCAGCGTAGGTTCATCAATTTTAACAGCGTCCCACTCTGGTGAGGGAAGGTGGTAACAGGGGAGGCTGTGCATGCGTGGGAGCAGGGGATTTATGAGAAATCTCTGTACCTTCCCCATAATTTTGCTGTGAACCTAAAACTACTCTAGAAAAATAAAGGGTTAAAAAAATAACATTAGAAGGGTGAGTCACGTGAGTTATCTTGGCCTTCACTCAACCAACAAAGGCCATTATAATGAAGTCCTTAATAATGAAGATAACTAGTCAACATCTAAACTAAGAGCAATTTAGAATCTCTGACGTTAGGACGCAGATGATTCAGCTATAACAATACGAGGCACAAAGTAAAAATGACTTGTTTTGCTTGGTTTGAAGGTAACTGCTTAGATGTTAGAAAGGGCAAATCAGTACCATTCATTTTTTGTTCACCTTGTATATGGGTTGGACCATTGCCAGAAATCTGAATTCTTGGGAGAGCCACTTAAATCTTCGAATAAATTGAGTCGATATTCTAACTTACTCTGATGGTTAAAATTTAAAATCAGTTTACTACAGTTGAGTTGATCTTAAAAAAATATCAACCTTTGGGAAGAAAGAGGTAGAAGGAAGTCTAGATTAATGGAATTTACAGTTCAGTCGTGGTGAATTTAAAAAATATTTTCCTTTCCATAATTATTTTATGTTCTAAATGAGGTAAAATTTATAAAATCTGCATTAAAGTCATGTTGAGGGCACTCTGGTGATCACAACGATGAGGTTTATTTTTGTCGACATGTCAGAGGGAAACATTAATTGCTGTTTGTCAACTGTGAACTTCATACTACACTGTCCAAGGATAGACAATGGGTGTCACCCTGTTAGAGAATCCTAACAAAAAAGCCATATTCAAGGAATATGAAATTGGCCAGCCTTTCAAACAAAGATGTGCTTAGGACTTCCCTGATGTGATGATAGGTGTTTTCGGTTACAACAGACAGGGCTGATGTGAAACACAACCCTTTCCGGCTAATCCCATTTTAGAAACATGTGGGCGTGCTCAGTTGCCAGGGCATGGAGCACACACATGAATGAATCAAGCTAAAGCATTAGAAATTACTGACATACAAGATCAAAATAAATAAGACAAATTGAGCTGTTCTTTACACCTAGAATGTAAATTGCTGAACATTTTTAAAAGGTAAAGGTGTTTAGCACCATGAATTGTGATGAAATCCCATTTCTATCATTGTGGCAGAACCGTACGCAGCTAGGAAGCTAGAGTGACAAGTTTGAGGCTTTGATGTTAGATTTCGGCTTCAAAAATAGAAGCTATGTTGTAATTTTAGAACAATGGGATACATAGCGCAAATGCAACTGGTAAAACATCTCTTCTTTGCTTTTCTTCTTAGGCGGATTTTCCTGAATTGGAGGCAGTGGCTGTGGGGATGCTTTTTGGTAGAGGAAATCCAAGTCCTAATCCTTTTGGCCTCTGCATGGCTTGAATCGGCTCAGCGATCCCCTTGCCATCTCGTCCGAGACCTGACCCAGGTGTCCAGCCCATATTCTGGAGCATTCGATTTCCAATGTTGTTTTCTAGGATTGGCTGGGCGTTTTCTCCTACAAATCCTGAAATTAGAAAATGACAAAAAAAAAAAACAACCCCCCAAACCACTGTTATTTATGAACACAAGTGAAGAGCCTCTTAGGCTAAGAAAACCACATGTTCCTAAGTTTTTCTTTCAACCAGGTACCCGGGAGGGTTGTTGATTCACCTTTGGATAAGGAGATTGCTGTAGTAGAGGGATCAATGAAAAAAGGGCCTTGGTTAGTTTCAGCTCTACCACTTAGTAGCTGATTAAGTTACTTAACTCTTTGGGGCGTCTGACTTCTCATCTGTAAAACAGGCATAACACAAAGCCATCAAAACTCAACTACCAGGTCATATCTTGTGGTTACTCTTCCTTGACAATTAAAGAAGTGATCATCAAGCAACTAACATTAGAGACTGTGCAGGAAGAAAAGGGGTGAAAGTATTTTAAAACCACCTTTTAGTGAGAACATATTCAGTACGGTCTCCTGTAACGGGGCTTCCCCAGAAGTCTGTTGTAGAACTTTGAAGGATATAGTATTTGTCCACCATTCCGTCCTGAGGGCTCCAGGGATAAGGACCCAAAGGTCTGCAGGATGCCTGCGGCATACCAGCTCAGTCCTGGGTCCAGCATGTTTCTGCTCTGAAATGTGGGCTCTGTTTTCCTAGACAGTCTGAGGGTTGAAATGAGCAGTTTTTGACAAAATCACTCACTACTCTCCAAGGCTTGTGAGTCAGATGTCTCTTTGGTACCAAACCACGTGCTCCCTGCACCCCTTTCCCATCATCATCCATCTTTCCTCCCTGATTTGGGATTATGACAGCACCTTCTACCTCACCTCACCCCGCCAAATTTGGGATTCTCTGTCCTACTTCTCTAAGATTGTGTTTAGGATGGTGATACAAGGCACAGAAGGCTCCTTAAGCACCAGTAACAATAACAAAAAATATTATCTACGGGACCGCAGCATATAGAGTTCTATTTCTTGACCTGGGTGGTGGCTACACTAATGGCCAATTTATTATTGTGTTTTAAAACTGTATCTACACATTTCGATATATTCTCTGGTATATGTATCTCACAGTAAAAAAATAAAATAATAAAGAAAAGAAATGTCAGGGTTGAACTAACAGTATATTTAATCTGGTAATTTGTATCTGGCTTTCCGGGGAATAGCGAGTGGGTTTTTCCTTGTGATTCAAACTTACAGAAGGAAATTGCAAATAGAGATGAGTTTTATAACCGAAACTGATGAGTTTTATAACTGAAACTATAATCATCAATTGACTTTTGCAAGGCCTTTACCAAACATTTTGATATTCTCAATCTTCAGTACATTTTCTGACTGAGCATAGAATACACTGTTGCCATTTGCTGACTTCATTACAGGGAGTGAGAACTGGGCTACCACAATAATGAGTTGGTTTTGGATTTGTCAAATTGGTTCTTAGCTCATTGAAACAAGTATCTTAATATGTAATAGAAAAAAACGGGCTTCCCTGGTGGCGCAGTGGTTAAGAATCTGCCTGCCAATGCAAGGGGCACAGGTTTGAGCCCCGGTCCGGGAAGATCCCACACGCCGCAGAGCAACTCAGCCCATGCACCACGACGACTGAGCCTGCGCTCTAGACCCCACGAGCCACAACTACTGAGCCATCGTGCCACAACTACTGAAGCCCGCGCACCTACAGCCCATGCTCTGCAACAAGAGAAGCCACGACAATGAGAAGCCCGTGCACCGCAACAAAGAGTAGCCCCCGCTCGCCGCAACTAAAGCCCACGCACAGCAACGAAGACCCAACGCAGCCAAAAACCAAACAAGTAAATAAATAAATTTATTAAAAAAAAAGAAAAAAAAAAGAGAGAAAACCTTCAACTGCAAACAGCTCGAATGGCCAAAGACTGGTACCAAAGAAAAATTCTGGACTAAAGTTATTTACTGCTTGACAAAGGCAAAATATACATACACAGAGATTTTATGTATACATTTAAACTACATAAAAATATACATATAAATACATATAAAATATAAAAAATGGAACTCTTACTTACCAAAAAAACCAAGAGAAGCGTTTTGTCAGACCTCTTGTTTAATATAATAACAAAAAGGCAATAAAGTTTTTTTTAAAGTTTTTACTTTGTAATTATGATAATGGTGACAACAAAGACAGACCACCAAGGCATCTAACTGTTTTCCGAACAGCTGCTGCTCAGGTGTGTCAGATTAAATGGTGTACTAGCATTTTGTCTTATATCCCTAATTTTTTAGTGATCACCATGAATTAATTTAATTCCATCTATAAGCTAAGATCAGATCAGAGGGCTAATGCTGCTTTAGGTTACAAATCTATTTAATCATATTTTCAATACAAGAGCTTTCAAAGGTTCAGGTTTAAATTTTAATATTTAAGAAAAAACATGAGGTCAGTTTAAAACGTCTCTGCACAAATTGCTAAATTGCGGTCAATTCTCAGTTCGAAGTGAATAGTAAATAACGGATTCACTCTTGTAATTTTAAAATGTTGGTGTTTCAAGCATGGTGGCCTAGCAGTGGCCACCCTATTCCTCCCATGCTTTTTTGTCTATATTTTTAATTGAAGTATAGTTGATTTACAAGGTTGTGTTAGTTTCCGGCATACAGCAAAGTGATTCAGTAATACATACATATATATACATATATGTATACACATATATGTATATATATTAAATATTCTTTTCCATTATGGTTTATTACAGGATAATGAATATAGTTCCCTGCACTATACAGTAGGACCTTGTTTATCTATTTTATAAATAGTTGTGTGTATCTGCTAATCCCAAATTCCTATTTTATCCCAACCCCCTATCCCATTTCCCCTTTGGTAACCATAAGTTCATGCTTGGTTTTTATACAGGCAGAAAAGAATCCATTCTCTCTCTTTTTAATGCTGGTTTCATTTTTCTTCGTAACAAAAAATAAAGCGTTATCTTTACAGTAAAAAAAAAGAATATTTAATTTCTCAAATGTTAAATCTTTCCACACTGAAACAAAGATGCCATAAACAAACAAAAAACAATGGCTTTTCTATACAACTTAAAAAACAACAACAACAGATACTTCACTTTTCATGGGAAATGATTCTAGAGTGACATCTACTATTGGTCGCTCATCCTTTTATGAGATTAAGACATGGGAGTGGAACAGCTCAGTCTCAGCACAGCATCCGACAAACATCATTTCCTTTTCTTTTGTTCCTAGCAGTGCTAAATCCTTTAAGTCCTTTCCTGGGAGGATCTCCTCCTGCTTGGGCAATTTTAGCAACACAGAGCCTCCTAACCCTTCCGCAAGCCCTGCTCCCAGCCCCCTTTCTGCTGGATCTCTTACATCTATTACAGCTGAGTCGGTCCTTTCCCTTCAAATCTTCCAAAGTGTATTGTGGATGGTAGTTCACTGGTGTAATTGGCTCAAGAGATGAAAATCTTGTATCGGTCTCTTTTAGCTGCTAATCTATCCAGCCGACTGCAAGCCTAATTGGCACCTTGTTTAGTCATTTGGCTCCTAAAGTGTTGTATTGATGTTGGATAAACAGCCAGTGGAAGGGGAGGTGACACATGCTGCTTCCCACATAACAGCTAGTGCATTGCTTCAGTCCCGACCCTGTATTCAGAAGGCTTTTAATGGTTTATGTTCATTCTTTCTTCCCATCCATCCTCTTTCCCCATTACTTTACTAGCCAGCTGAAGGGCAGGATTATTGTTATTATTATATGTGACGTTATTAGAATTGCAATTTATAATACTGTCCTCTGTTCTCAGTAACTAATTTAGGGACATGGGTTTCTGATTGCTGTTAAGAAACAGCATTGAGCACAGTTTGGGATGTGAGAAAGTGGTAGCTGTTACTACTTTTTGTCAAATGTTTTAATTATTTCTTAATATAGAAAAGCCTAATTCAGACCATTCCACATTTTATCTGCAATATTTCAGACATTTTTCATGGGAATTTTGTTAAATAAAATCAGTTCAAATAGATAACTGCTTAAAAATACAAGCCACTTTTTAGAAAATGAAATGTAAAACTAGTTTTTTGGTTTTTTTTTTAATTAATTAATTGGCTGTGTTGGGTCTTCCTTGCTGCAGGCGGGCCTTCTCTAGTTGCAGTGAGCGGGGGTTACTCTTTGTGGTGTGTGGGCTTCTCATTGCGGTGCCTTCTGCGGAGCACGGGCTCTAGGAGAGTGGGCTTCAGTAGCTGTGGCTCGCGGGCTCTGTAGTTGTGGCTCGCGGGCTCTAGAGCACAGGCTCAGTAGCTGTGGCGCACGGGCTTAGTTGCTCCGCGGCATGTGGGATCTTCCCGGACCAGGGATCGAATCCGTGTCCCCTGCATTGGCTGGCAGATTCTTAACCACTGCGCCACCAGGGAAGCCGTTGTTTGTTTTTTTTTTTTTTTTTTCTTAAATGATGAAAACTTTGCATAGTAGGGAGTGAAAAACATGGTCAGTATTGACATGTCTGGAGAAGGGAGTGTTTTGTTTGTTTGTTTTTTTTTTTTTGCAATACGCGGGCCTCTCACTGTTGTGGAGTCTCCCGTTGCGGAGCACAGGCTCCGGACGAGCAGGCTCAGCGGCCATGGCTCACGGGCCCAGCCGCTCCGCGGCATGCGGGATCCCCCCGGACCGGGACACGAAACCGTGTTCCCTGCATCGGCAGGCGGACTCTCAACCACTGCGCCACCAGGGAAGCCCGGGGAATGTTTTTATTAAAACACTGAAGGCACACAGGGATGTTTGATGCTATAATATGATCAGGACCATTTATGGTCTACCTACTACGTACCTGGCAAGTGGTTTAATTGCTAGGCATGTAACATTCGTTATCTCCATTCCTCATAACAGTGGTGCAGGGGGGAATTATAATGGGCCTCAGAGAGATGAAGTACTTGACCATTACCACATCCTAAGCTAAGATAAAAACTTTGGTTAAGCTTACTCTTAAAGCCTACACACTTGCCATTACCTACACTACCTCCCTATGAGAATTAATGGCAAATAAACAATTTTAGCGGAGATGATGCTCCAAACCATTAAAAACAATTAATTGGGTTACATATTAATTGCAATATTAACTTCTCTCAATTTGCATTTGGACAGTATTCAGCGTAGTACACACACTGACATACTTGGATAACTTAAAATATAACGGTGCAGCTCTTCGAGATTACCAGTGCTTCTGTAGCCATCATTTCTTTTGATCTTCTGTTGCAACCGGAAAGGTTATTATTGACTCCACTTACAGAAGAAACTGAGGTTTAAAGAGGAAATGCACCTGCCCAAAGTCAACTAGTCAGAAAGTGCCCCAGTTAGAACTTGAATTTAGGACATCTGAGTCTTAATGTTACCCTTTCACTGAACATTGATCTTAAAATATTCTATCACCATTAGTTTGTATTATGTCATTTCTTCTGCCACATTTCCCCAAATGACTGAGATTTTAATATATCCGTAAATTTCAAACTCCTGGAAAAAAACTGCTAAACTAGCATAGCAAGTCTGTTTGAAGAGTGTTTCAACTTTCCTGAAATACCTCAAAATTCCCTTTGTCTGTTATTAACCCAGCTACTCTAGCTTTCTTTGGCTGAGATTTAAATGACAATTTATGTTTTAGTTGTATTTATTGTAAACAGCATATACTGAATTTTGTTCTTTTATTCATTATGATAATCCTTGAATTTAATTGATGCATTTACTCCATTTACATTTATTGTGATTACTGATATGTTTGGATTATTTTTACACTATTACTTAATGCTATTTACCTTGCCTTTTCTATACATTTTTGTTTCCTCCTTTCTGGCATCCATTGCTTGCTTATACAGCTTGAAAATTACATATTATATTTCTATTCTTTTAATGATTACTTTTAAATGTTAACACGCATACCTGACTTATTATTCCCTCACATTTTACATATTATTGTTGTCCAGAGTTTTAGCTCTATCTTACTTTTATACACCCAGATTAATCCTCTTTATGGTCATTGTCACCATCATCATTATTACTTTTATACATTCAATGTAAGTTTAGCTTTATGCACGTTTAACAATTTCTTTGCTCCCAACTCCTTCTTGATTTTTATTCTTTTTCTTTTTTCATGGATTCCATTTTCTTCTATATGAGTTATTGAATTTAGTAATGATGGGTCTTTACCTGAAAATGTCTTAATTTCATCCTCACTCTTGGGAAGTAATTTAACTGGACAGAAAACTCTATGATGATTCAGTTATTTCATCTCACACTTTGAAAATATTCTCTAATTTTCTGCATTGCACCGTTCTTTCTAAGTTTGTTGCCAGTGTAATTTCTTTCCTACGTAGGTTATATCTTTTCGCCTTGGTTGCCCTTAAGTTCTTCTCTTTGTCTTTGGTGTTCTAAAGATTTATTACAGTGTGTCTAGGTATGACCTTATTTATATTTACAACTTCTCGATAGACTTGTACTTTTTGAACATGAAGATTCAAGTTTTCTTCATTTTTAAAAATTCTGGCATTTTCATTGAATTCTTTCAACATTCTCCTGGAATAGTGCACTTCCCTATTCTTTCTACTTTTTCTGGAAGTTCTGTTGTATTAGACATATATTGAACTGCATGCTCCTTCAAGTTCTCTGGCTATTCTTTCATATTTTCCATATTTTTATCCCTCTGTGCTTCTTTTAGGTAGTTTCTTCAGATTGCTCTTAAAACTCACTGTTTTTTTTTTTTTTTCAGCTGTATCTAATGTGCTGTTCAACTCATCCAGTGAGTTTATAATTCTCAAGATATTTTCATAATAAATAAAATAATCTCAAATTTCTACTTGGTTCTTTATCACATCTGTCTTTTCTTTTTTCAGTTATTCCCCTTTGTTCTGAATGTTTTAATAACGGATTCTTTTAGTTTTGGTTTGTGAGGTCATCTTCATAGGTTCTCATTTGTGGTGGTTCTTGAGACATGGGGTTGAAGGTGTGTACCTCTAGAGTGGTTTTGCACTTGCTTCAAAGACCAGTTTTTATGCTAATTTTTGGCTTGGTGTCATTTTCAACTAGAAACTCATATGTGAAGGTAGGCTCTTGGTTACAAATCTTCAGAGAGTTTTCTACTTGGAGCCTCGGTGGAAACCAGATTCTTAATTTTCCTGTGCTTGTGGGTGAGTTTTGTTTCTAGTCTGCCTTGTCCTGAGGATAGAGCTTATCAGACGTTCTGGCTTGATAAGGAGCCTTACACAAGCTCCCCGGCTTGCCTCTCTTTCCACGAGGGCACTAACCAACAAACCTCAAGGCTTCTGAGACTGGCATAGGCATGGGGGTGCTTGGGACCATTTCTCTCTTTCTTTCCTGCAGTCTCAGCTATGCATCTAAAGGAGATGGTTTCACATATTATTCAGCATGTCCAGGTATTCTGTGGTTTGAGCACTTTCTCATTATTTAGTCTTTCATACTGTCAGGAACAGCAATTATTTTCTATCTAACATGTGTGCTTACCTTCTTAAGTGTTTCTTGTATCATATGACAATGGAGAGCTGTTTAAGACTCTACTGAGACACATGACTGAAAGGTGGTTCATATATCCAAGAGGGAGAGAGTTACATACTTCCTAGGCTTTTGCAATATGTTTAGATATAGTTTGGTTTCAAAATGAATAACAACAATTCCCCGCCCCCTGCCCCCCTCCCCCACTAAAGTCTGCCTGTTTTAAAATCCTGGAAGAGATAAGATAATCTACAGTGGTCATACAGATCCAGTGACAAAAGAAAATAAAAATAAAAAAAATAGGGGACTTCCCTGGTGGCACAGCGGTTAAGAATCCACCTGCCAAGGCAGGGGACACGGGTTCGATTCCTGGTCCGGGAAGATCTCACATGCCACGGAGCAACTAAGCCCATGCGCCACAACTACAAAGCCTGTGCTCTAGAGCCCGCGAGCCACAACTACTGAGCCTATGCGCCACAACTACTGAAGCCCGTGTGCTTAGAGCCTGTGCTCCGCAGCAAGAGAAGCCACCGCAACGAGAAGCACGCGCACAGCAACGAAGAGCCAGCACGGCCGAAAAAAAAAGAAAGAGGTTAACGTGGTAAATTTAAAATATATAATTATTGATAAGATAAATTTGGACAACTGAAGAGACAAAGGAGCTTGGTTACATCAAACATTTCCTGATTATGTTCAGTATGACTTAAAAGCACACCTTTTAGAAACCTTCACCCATTATGGTTTACAATCTGCCTTTATTGCCTTCAGTCTTCATAAAGATTATTTTATTATTGAAATATCGGTAGGATGCAGAGGAGAAGTCACAAAAAGCTGTGATGTAACCCCTTGCTAAGAACCTGCATGCCCACAAAGACACAGTTATGCTGGAGCAGTATCTACACTGAGATATCGAACTTCTAATTTAAAATGTAGAGAAGAAAGTCTACTACTTATGATAAATACTTTCCCTATGATAATATTTCAATAGAAAGCAAAATAGTAGCAAATACTAATTGTGGATAACAATGAATTTAGTAATACATAGTGGACAAAACATTTTTTAAAAAATGTGGTAGGGCTTCCCCGGTGGCGCAGTGGTTGAGAGTCCGCCTGCCGATGCAGGGGACACGGGTTCGTGCCCCGGTCCGGGAAGATCCCACACGCCGCGGAGCGGCTGGGCCCGTGAGCCATGGCCGCTGAGCCTGCGCATCTGGAGCCTGTGCTCCGCAACGGGAGAGGCCACAACAGTGAGAGGCCCACGTACCGCAAAAAAAAAAAAATGTGGTAGCCACAGTAGCTCAATAAACATACTTAAGTCTTTTTAGTATCAAATCCTCAGTAAGCTGTGACTTCTACCAAAAACACAAGACCATAACCAACATTGCTGACGGCCTTTTAAAAACGTGTTAATAACATTCCTATTTTGCTCACTGCTTTTCTTTACCTTTACAGATGACATTTTTCAAACTATAAAATGCATTCTGCTGGCAAACCTTCTTGCTTCAACAGTTCTCAGTTTTATAATAGTAAATCTACATTCTTTGCTACTGAGACATCCACTATCTTTTGGCATGTGACTTTGAATGAGGCAGAGAACAAGCCATACATTTAAAAATCAATACCTAACCTTATCAATATTCATTTTACTTTGTCAATACAAAATACGAAGGTGAAAGAGCAGTAAATAAGCTAAAGCACTGAAATAAATTCGGTGTTCCTGTCACAATTAATAAATGTTCAACCGATAACACTACTGGCTAGTCTACAGCCTTACTTAAATTATGCTTCAGTGTTATTGTTACAACAGGGTGGGTAAAATGTTCAATACACTAGCAGGTAGAGATGATCAGATTTGGGGTTATTCATTTCATAGGGAACTTTAAATCTTTAAAAATATTATTTATTATGGATACAGTATATAACTGTTTAGCATCTTAAATTGTTGTATAAGCACAGTTTGGGATTATAAAGTGCCTAATTATAGTCTTCTGATAAACTTTGGCTAAATCTTTTCTAAATCTGCTATTTGATGACATGTCATATATAAATCAGAGAGGATCATCAAACAATATTCAGACTGTCAGCCTTTTAACTCCCATTCCTGATTTCAAATCAGAAAGTGTTACCTTCACCTGTCTTTTTCCAGCTTTGATTGAATGTTGACTAAAGGTAGAAGGAACTGTGAAAACACAATTCAATGTGTTTTCTGGGAGGTCTATAAGGGCCTACAAAATGGCAAGAATAGTTTCTTGAAAATAACTCTACATGCTAACTCAACTTTGGAAGCTTATAAAGATAAGATTCTTTGTTATGTGATTAACTATATTCCAGAATTTGAAAACTATAATTTTTGGAGACAAGATGATCTAGGATTCATAACCTTATTATCAAAGTGCATTTATGCAAAAGCATTTCTTACTTGAATTTGGAGAATAATCTTCACCTTAGAGTTGATTCATTTGTATTGGAAGATATTCTTTTTAAAACTAAGGATTTTTTTTTTTTTTTTTTTTGCAGTACGCGGGCCTCTCACTGTTGTGGCCCCTCCCGTTGCGGAGCACAGGCTCCGGACGCGCAGGCTCAGCGGCCATGGCTCACGGGCCCAACCACTCCGCGGCGTGTGGGATCTTCCCGGACCGGGGCACGAACCCGTGTCTCCTGCACCGGCAGGCGGACTCTCAACCACTGCGCCACCAGGGAAGCCCAAAACTAAGGATTTTTAAGTAACCTCATTCTCTTCCTCTTTGAGAGGAACGGTTATGCATGGATTGTAAAAATGCATCGAAAATGAGTAACCTAATTCTCCTACTCCAATACTATTGGATTAATTACAAAAATGCCTTAAATTTCTATAAGTTATGTTCTTTTAGGTAAATAATCTAGTAATAGAATCAAAATCTTGAGTCTTAAGAGAATCATTAAAGTTTTGAAATATAACTAACACTGGAGTATGCTGGTGTAGGCTTATGAATGTTTTAGGCTGAAGTTTAATGTTTATACCTATACGCTGTAAAAATGATTTCCTCTGACGCTACTGAGTTGTAACATCAAAATCACCCTGTAGAAATAATCACATTACGCTCTCCCCAACCATTATGCATTTTCCTTCTCACTTCACATATGTTCAGAGTGTTAGGACCTGACCCTGATAGTCTCTCTTCCTTATTGCTGGCTCTGAGGTGCTTTAGTCACATTCCTAAGATTGTTCTTGTACTATTTCTGCCACCAGTGTTTGAATCATTGAAAGGTAAGAGAATTCAGGGGTCCATTCAACTGGAATGGGAATATTAAAGAACGCTATACCTGCCTTATGAAAGATTTGAGGAACTTATGACATGTATTTGATCTAAAAGTGGCTGTATGTTCCTGTATAAAGAGATATATTAGAAGTGTTGTAATGAAAGTTCTGTATTTCTATACAGCAAATTTAGATAAATCTTTTATGGCACTTAAGATACATAATAGTCTATATAAATATAAATAAATTATATAATAGTCTATTTATATATAAAGATATATATATATATATATATAAAATTGCACAAGAAACATGGAATAAGACGGTCTTTATACACATATTCTTACAGAAAGGCCATATGTATGTTATGAAAAGATCATGAGTTTAGGAGTCATGCAGACATTGGCTTGAATCCTCCCTTTGCCCTTCAATCATTCTGCCTTCTTAGGTAGCTAAGAAGACCCTAACACATGTCTGAATCTTCATTTTATGGTGTAAAGTGAATGATAATAACACCTAAGTCATCAAGTTGTTGCAAAGATAAAATAAGGTTTTGGTATATAGTAGGCACCCAGTAAGTAGTAAATATTATTCTACATGAACACAAACACATTCTGCACACAGGTATTTCCTACTTCCAAATTCTGAAAATTCAACAAAGTTAGAGGATGAAGATCAGATATCACACTTGTAACTATACTTGTAACTACAGTTCATAATTTAGCCCTTTATGTGGATGAAACAACTGTATGTGGGCGCTCTAATTTTAAGTTATTCTTTAATGTTTTAGTGCTGAACTATGGGATAGGTCTACTGAATACAGAATTTAAGCTTCACCTCTTTTACTTCCTTTGAAATCATCATGTCAAGATATCTGTCTATTCATATCTGTTATCTATATCTGTATTTTCCCCTTCTCACTGCTTACTCTCCTGTTGAATCTGAGTCTTATTTTCATATTCTGTAATTAATCTTGGAGAACATAACTCTTCCTATAAAATAATTCCTAAATGAAGCTGAGAGACAGTTTATAAATATGAATGGTTAAGGACCCCAAGCAAGAGGCCACTACTATAATAATAACTTTGTAATTGATCAAGGATCTACATGGAAAGCATTTTCTCATAGTCAGTTTGCTGAATTACAAACCCATACAGTCAATTGTTTGTTCCTGTGCGCGTGTCCACATTTAAGGCCTAGTCGGCTCCCTTATCACAGGTTTTTATCTCTGCTTCCCGCACCACTGCTCTTGCACGAGATCTTTTTTTTTTCTATTTAACATCTTTATTGGAGTATAATTGCTTTACAATGTTGTGTTAGTTTCTGCTGTATAACAAAGTGAATCAGCTCTACATATACATATATCCCCATATCCCCTCCCTCTTGTGTCTCCCTCCCTCCCACCCTCCCTACCCCACCCCTCCAGGTGGTCACAAAGCACCGAGCTGATCTCCCTGTGCTATGCAGCTGCTTCCCACTAGCTATCTATTTTACCTTTGGTAGTGTATATACGTCAGTGCCACTCTCTCACTTCGTCCCAGCTTACCCTTCCCCCTCCCTGTGTCCTCAAGTCCATTCTCTACATCTACGTCTTTATTCCTGTCCTCCCCCTAGGTTCTTCAGAACCATTTTTGTTTTTTGAGATTCCATATGTATGTGTTAGCACACAGTATTTGTTTTTCTCTTTCTGACTTACTTTACCCTGTATGAAAGACTCTAGGTCCATCCACCTCACTAGAAATAACTCAATTTCGTTTCTTTTTATGGCTAATATTCCATTGTATGTATGTGCCACATCTTCTTTATCCATTCATCTGTCGATGGACACTTAGGTTGCTTCCACGTCCTGGCTATTGTAAATAGAGCTGCAATGAACACTGTGGTACATGACACTTTTTGAATTATGGTTTTCTCAGGGTATATTGCACGAGATCTTGCAATACATATTAATCTTATTCTTATCCTTCCCTACCAAGCTCAGGTCTTTGCCTTTCCAGGAAGGCTTCCTGTCCCCTTTGGTCTAGTGACTTCTCTCAGCTCAAAACCTGTGGTTCTCCCTATAATACACTCATTAGAATGACATGGTGTTTGAGGTGGAAATGATGAGAGATCTTTTATTCTAATGCTAACTTGTCTAAGTAAGGAAAGACGAAATCAAAGATCTCTGCAGAGCTGGGTGTAGAAACCAGGCTGCCACATTCATGACCAGGCTGGCATCTACTACCACATGGGCCTTGTGTTTTGAGGCTGCTTCAGTACTTGTGAATTCATTACTATTAATTTCCTCTGGGGTTATTTACCTTTTCATCAATTTATGCCTTGTTTTCCCAACAAGTCTGTAACTTTCTTGAGGCCAAAGACACAGCCTTTGAAGTATCTGTATCCTGTAATACCTCACACAGTTTTGCAGGTGTGTAGGAAATACTTTAGTGATCGGCGGCCTGAAGAACCTACACAAGGAACACACAATACATCCTGACACCAAAGGCAAATGATTTGCTTTACTGATTTCTTGTAACTGTGCTTCTTCCTCAGTGCTAGTGATTAAGGGTTATCTGTATTTTACTCTTGATGATTTATGAACTTTGTATGTGTGTTTTGCCCCAAGCCCTTTTTCTTTTACCTGCTGTAGTAGGTCCAGGCAAAGGTGCAGCTTTTCTTCTCCGTTTGATGTCTCCAGTGCATAGGGATCCTAAATGCATGCTTGTTTGCCTACAAGTAATTATCAGAAAAAACTATTAACAAAGGAGGGAAAAAAATGACACATAAATACACAGCTTGTGTAATCTGAACCTAAATCAAAACATTCTCAACAAAGATGGAGCAGCCTAGTAAAAACCACCAATCTTGTTTATATCGAAACATAATTACGTTTGTTGACAAGCGTTCAGCAGCTAAATGCGCCATCATAAATTGTTACTGGAATGAATAATATAAAAGGAATGCTTTTTAATTTTCAAAACTGGCAATCTTTCTGGCTCAACATAAAATCAAGCACTGTTGCTTCTGACAGGAAAATAGCTAAGATTAATTATCTAAAGAGAGCACAATATTGTTGCTAGGTTATCAATTGGTTACTAATGCTTTACTGTCAGAACAACATTTATTACAGGAAAAGTATGATCAATTTCTTTTAGGATATTATGTGGCAGTGAATTCTCTTAAAACATTTTAAATAGAAGGAAATAGTGATGTTCTTCCTGACAATTCACAGATTAGAATTCTTTAATTATTTATCAGCTAGGTGAGGAAACAATTTGAATGCATTAATCCTGATATTGATACTAGACAAGCTAACGTGATATTGGATTACCTTTGTAAAGACGTGATGTATAAGAACTAAGAAGCAGACCTTCTGCTACTCTTGGAACTAGTCAGAATTAGACTGTCTGTCTAACATGGACTCCTAAATTTACGAGTTTTGGAAAAATTAGAAATGGCTCAATTGGAAATCAAGACAAACTAATAAGATGGAAAAGCTGTAAAAAGTCTTCAAGATTTTCAAGCTATAGAGGACTCTTATGTTCATGTCCTGGATTATAATCCCCGACATGGGGTTGGGATAGTACCTGGGGATCATGAAGCAGAAATAAATAAAGCATGTTTACTAGAAAACACGACTTTTTAGTAATTCAGAGAGATATGTGGTAGTATACTGAAGTTTTATAGGGCCCAATTAGAAAACAACCAGATTATTAAAGAAAAATGTAAAAGGAAGAAACTAATTCAGGTAAAACTCAAAATATATACTTCCACACTTATACCCAGGTGTCTAAATATAATGAAAAATTGGAGTTGGGGAGTAAAATTACTTTAAATACAGATTCTATCTATAACGTACAAAGTAAAGTACAGTCAATGAGCTGGCTAACCCAAGGGGTATACACAACCAAAGAAGCATACTGTGAAAATCTATCAATATAGGTAGAAGCAAACGGGTATTTATCTAGTTTTCTCTTCCCTTTGTACTGAGTGCATAATGATTCTCTTTTATAAATATTTATAATTATTAAAATATTTTTAAAAATTAGTTCATTCAATTAATGATTAACTTTGCAGAAATACATACACACACATGTCAAAATGTTTACTAGTGTGTATAACTATAACATTTTTATTGGATTTTGAAGTGTGGTTTTGGCTCATAATACCAAGAAAAAATAAATGGCTATATTTATTTTATATTTTATTTTATATATTATATATAATATATATTTATTTTATAAACATATTTATATTTATATATATTTATCTATTTTTAAAGCTATAACGAAATTAAAAAAATTAAAAAGTCACATCCCTTTGTGTTTTTTTTTGCGATACGCGGGCCTTTCACTGTTGTGGCCTCTCCTGTTGTGGAGCACAGGCTCCGGACGCACAGGCTCAGCAGCCATGGCTCACGGGCCCAGCTGCTCCGCGGCATGTGGGATCTTCCCGGACCGGGGCACGAAGCCGTGTCCCCTGCATCGGCAGGTGGACTCTCAACCACTGTGCCACCAGGGAAGCCCAGTATCACATCCTTTTTATAAAAAATTAATGCATTCACTTATTCAGCAAGCAATTATTAGTATCTACTGCTGAGTTAGCATAAGACTCCATAGTGATGGTGAAAATGAGAAAAAAGGAAGTGGAAGATACCAACGAAATGGAAAGTTCAGTTCTTATTATTGGAAGAGTTTTAAGTCTGAGTGGGGAGATTAAGTCAAAATATATGAAATAATTAGTGGCAGGCACAATGAACTTTCTTAATATTACTAGAGATTATGATATTTAGTCCTTAAAACAATTCTAAGCGTTTACTGAATATACCTTTTTTCTCTGTAGGGAAAAATCGGTGCTTCAATGGAAAACTATAGAGTACACCCTTCTACTCACCTGATTCTGATTCTATGGGAGCTATTTTACAACTCTAAGTTATAGATAACTGAAAGCAATGGAAAATAACTCTTGTCTGCAGTAATGCAAATGAGTTCTGTCCTGAGGAAGGACAATCCTCCCCGCCATGGAAAAGCCAGTTTGCACCCATCGGTACATTCATTCAATCTTCCTTACTCCATATACATTTGTGCCTCTTTCATTTCTCCTTTGAACCCATTATAACATCTGCCTGGTTCCCTCATTAATCAATGAGTTAAAATCTCAAATGCATATTCATTTTATATCTGTAAAAGAGACATGATTTTACCTATTTGTACAACATTATCCTCACACATCTCCGATCCCTCTTGAAACCTCTCCCCTAGAAAAAAGACTGGAGTAGTTCACCTTCCGCAGAGCATGTACCAGACAGGCGCGGCTAACAGGACTAGCTGAGGAGGGGAAAGTAACATTCTGAAAGTGGGAACAAAGTGGGAACCCGAATTCTGGAGTGTGGCCCTTCTGTTATGGAGCTGTGAAAACCAACCCATGGACTATCTACTTCTTATACTCTTGTTAAAACATAATAAATATTCTTAGAATAAGCCACTGCTGGTCAGGTTTTCTATACCTGTTGCTGAAAGCATTTTTAAATGATAAAGAGTTTGTTCCGTTCAGAGAATTTTGAGTAGTTCAGGATGTGTGGGTAGCAGTGTTTACAGAAGGAACTATATAATAGGACGGAAGAAGAACGCTGGGGCTCGACCATGGGCCATACGTGCCACATTTGCCCCGTGAAGGTGTTTGGATTTTATAGCTGCTGTGGGGTCATTAAAGATCATTTAGCAGAAGCAAGCTGGCCAGATTCATGGGATGCTGACGAGCTGGGGTTGGGAGAGTAACCGGGTTTGTGAGTAGTCCAGACACAAAGTTCCTTCCAGGTTATCAGTCTCTGTTATAATTAAGAATAATACCATGCCACACAATGAAACTTCTTCTGAAGAAATACCTTTTTAGAGATCATTAGAATACACAGTAGCTGTTCATTGTGACTATTAAGATGGCTAGTTTCTACTTACATTGTTCTTGCACTAGTTGTATGTAACCGGAGTCTTCTAATTGCTTGAAAAACCATTCTCCCAAGTCCATATCGCCTTTAAAACTTTATTATTTTTCTTACACTGTTCAAATTTATTAGGAATGCCTGTTTACAAAGAGGGTGAAAAACAAATTCCAAGAACAACTCCCTCTTCTAAGCCTTTTTCTCATCTGCTGGACCCCAAATTCCCTTTTGGGTATCTGTACAGAACAAGTGAAACAGCACATTTTCCTTCAACTCCCCTCCCCCACCCCCAAGGTAGCTACATAAAGGAAAAGAGACAAACATTCAAGGAGAATAAAGTTAAAGTTAATAAAGTCAGTACACTGAACCCAAAGACCTGAGCCATAAGAAAAACAGCGAGCTGTATTTCAGTAATTCTATCAAGAATTGACTACCTGCTACAGCACATTGAGAGATCGGGATTATTGATCAGTAAGATTACTCATTTAAGCCTGGCCTCCCCGCTTTCCTTCAGACAGGTGCAACGGAGTTGCTACAAATAACACTAAGCAAGGTCTACTCCGTTATTTAGTTGTCATTCTTAATGCAAAACAGAGCAGTTTTTTTTTTTATTTAAAATCAATGAACATCTCAAAGGCAGCCTAGTTACTTCAGCCTAAATGAGTCATTTGTCTTTGCAAAGCAGAACACGTGGATTATTATTCAAGGTGATGGTTGGCAATTTTTGGTTTTTGTTTGTTTGTTTTTGCTGTGGTGTTTTGAAGAATGGCCATACGTTGTCCTATGAACAGACCCAAATTTGTTAAAAAATGTTAAGGTCCTTTTGTAAGGCACTGTTAGGAAATTACCCATCAGCCCTAGTATCAGTGTATTTGTGTCAGTGAGAGCCTTTGCTTGGGTGGAAAGAGGGGAAAAAGGCAGAACCTGGTAACTTTGTAACTACTAACACCTTAAAATACTAGGGGTAAACACACACATATCTTTAAGTGGAAAGGCTAAAGAAATAATGCTTTTTTGTTACGGATTTAATAAGCAGTGTCAGCTATGATTTGAAACACTGTTTCCCATTGTACTCATTATGAAAAATTTCCTATTAAATATTAGAAAGCAGAGCTCAAAGGGAAATCTTCGTTTTGTTCTGCTTTTGAGCCAGACTTCACTTGGTATCCCGTCATCCTTTTAAATGGGGTTGTGGCGGGAAAGTGGGCATTTCATCCAGAGGAAAAAAAAAAGTAAAAAACAAAGCTATAAAAAATCTAAAAAAACCTCACAAAGCAGAGACAAAAAAAATACTAGGGAGGACCACCTTGCCTGAGAACCTGTCTTTTGACAAGGGCTGACAAGGGCTGAAGCAGGCGGTGTCAAACACAATAATATTAAAGAGAAGACAAGAGGAACTTGTCTCTTCGTTGTACGCGCATTTGGCTTTTCAGAGAATTAGGCCTAGTGAAAGCTGCCCCCTGGATAAGATGTGTTCCCAAGCAGCCTCGGACAAGCTGCAGAGGAGAGACAAACAGATGTGACTATGGGCCCTGGCATTTGGCAAGACCACTCACTGTCAGTTAGAAAAATATAAGCCTGGACAGGGTATCAGCTGCACAGAAATGAAGCGGGTCTGTGGTGTCACTGGAGGAGCAATCGGTGCAAATCCAGCCCTACGTGAACTTTCCCTTCTAGATCCAAATCACCCCCTCTTCCGCTTTATTCAGTGTCAATATGTCTCAACATATTAACTGAACGAGTAAACATCAGTATCTAGCACTTTTCCTTCTGTGCCAATATGCACATATCAAGTACTGTTGAGCATAAATATTTCTTAACTACCAGGATCGCATTAAATCCTTGCTTTTTTTTTTTTTAACATTTATTATATTTATTTATTTTTGGCTGCGTTGGGTCTTCGTTGCTATGTGCGGGCTTTCTCTAGTTGCGGCGAGCAGGACACTACTCTTCTTTGTGGTGCGTGGGCTTCTCATTGTGGTGGCTTCTCTTGTTGCGGAGCACGGGCTCTAGGTGCGCGGGCTTCAGTAGTTGTGGCACGCAGGCTCAGTAGTCGTGGCACACGGGCTTAGCTGTTCCGCGGCATGTGGGATCTTCCCGGACCAGGGCTCGAACCCATGTCCCCTGCATTGGCAGGTGGATTCTTATCCACTGTGCCACCAGGGAAGCCCTAAATCCTTGTTTTTAATGAGGTTTTCTTTCAAAGCCCCTTCTTGTGCACGATAAACCTTTTGCATTTGGTATTGTATGTTCACACCCTGATCAATTGTTGGTTCTGGCGCCTTCTGTCTCTGTGGCTTTGGTCATGTGGCGTCACGTTCTGTCTCAAGCCCATTTCCCCTCGCTTGGGAACAATCCTGATATCAGCGAGGGGTAGTTTAAGTTATAACTCTGCACTGATGCAGTACTTGTGTCCCAGGATTTGGACCCTTGCTTTACTTTGGACATATCCTATTTCGTTATAAACCTTCTGATATCTTAGTTCTTTTATTATTTTTTATTTTATTATTATTATTATTATTATTTCTTGCGGTACGCGGGCCTCTCACTGCTGTGGCCTCTCCCGTAGCGGAGCACAGGCTCCGGACGCGCAGGCTCAGCGGCCATGGCTCACAGGCCCAGCCGCTCCGCGGCATGTGGGAGCTTCCCGGACCGGGGCACGAACCCGTGTTCCCTGCATCGGCAGGCGGACTCTCAACCACTGCGCCACCAGAGAAGCCCCTATCTTAGTTCTTTTAGATTTAGGTCATTGCCTGGACTTGCCCAGATGTTAAAATGCACCTGGTGACTGGATCTGTCTCTAACGCTGCAGGCTGACCTTCTCCAAGCGTCAGCTGCTCCTGGCCCCCGTTCCTGTCACTGCCTACCTGCTCGGGCGGTTCTTTACTCTGCGGTTCAATAACCTCCGATTACCTGTTGTCTGAGGCTCCACCCCTTGGATACCGTGATCTGCCTGCCAGGGTGCAGTTCCCCTCAACAGCTTCAGAAGGGTCTGTCCTGTTAGTGCTTCTTCCACCTCGTCTGAGAGTTCAAGTCCAGACGTACTTCTTCCCGATCTGCTTTATCCTGGTACATGTGTGTGCTTCCTCTGTGCCAGGTTATATGCCAATACGGACGTCCCCCATGGAGCTCCCAGCGAGTGCGAGGGACAGCTGTGTGTCAGGAGGCTCCCGGGGAGCTCAGGGACCAGTCACTGCCCCAGCAGCCAAGGACTCTCCAGGGTCCTCAGAGCAGAGCCACTTGGCTGAACTGTAGTGAGCAAGGGGGTGACAAGGGGTGATACGGTGGGAGGCTTCAGGTGGTCCGGGAACCTTATGAAATCATGTGCAAAATGTGCATATGCATACTTTTTGAGCAAGAAGGTCCATGATTCCTCTCTGATTCTGAACCATTAACAGAGACATTAACACCAAACATTATAGATGGATACCAAACTAGTATTCATAATCTAAAATACCTACCTTAAAATTTCTATGGAATATTTAAAATATGCTATACACATAGACCACCTTTTCTCTTTACAGTATCACAAACAATAGAATTTAATAATGTAAGTTAAAAAAAAAAAGCCTCATCCAAATATCTACACTTATCCTATGTTCTACCTAAAAAGCGACCCCCTTCATTTCTGTCTCCTCACCCTGCTTTACTTTTCTTCATAGTAACTAAACTAATATTTCCAAATTATAGACCATGCATATGTATTTGTTGAAAGGTATGGAAACTATGCAACAGAAGACTGGTGACGATTAGCTCCACTGTGATGGCATCTGGTGGGAAGTTTCTTCTTTATGCCTCTCCTTAATATTGGACTTTATTTTTACCATGAGCATGGGACAAACAAACAAATTATAATGAGATGAATTAGAAAACAGCAAACAAGAGGGTTAATAAATGTAAGCGTTTTTTGCAGCTGGGGGGTCTTTCTTTGTCAACGGCATGGTGGAACTTTTCCCACCGTGGAAACTGAGGTGTTTGTTAGATGAAGCTTTAGGTTCTGTTGGCCTGATCTGCCTGAGCCTCCGACAGAACTTCTTTCCTCTGACGCTGCCGTTTCTGTTTTCCCAACTAGTTCTCCGAAAAGGCCAACTTACACCATATTTGTCAGTGTTTGAGAAGGATTTTAACCAATCTTTGGCAGGTTACTTAAACTCCCTTTGCCTCAATTTCCTTACCTTCAAGAATTGGGATTAGATTAGTATTTACCTCAAAGGTTTTTTGAAGATTTTATTTAAAGATCACTGGTGTGAAACATTTGGTACAGTGCCTGCCCACACTAAGCAACTGTTATCTAATAAATTTACTATTATTACCATCTCCACTTTACAGATAAGAAGCCCAGGGCACAGAGAAGTGAAATAATTTACCCAGGATCACACAGTACAGGGGACACAATGGTATAAGACAACCAGAAGAATGCCTAGTGTAGAGTGTCAGGAAACAGCCACGAAATAAACACATGACGGTATAAACTCATCACATCTCAACACTATCAATATGCTATAATAAGGATATAAATTAGGGTCATTTCTAAATAACAAGTAGGAATTTTTGGGTAGTTAATAGGAAAATTAAATCCTTCCTTAACGTTTGATTCTGCTGGCTTTAAAAGTGTCATAGCATGTAAGAATAAAGCACTCATTTTCATTTCAAAAACTCATTAAAAACCCACAAGCCTCCTGTGAGTCTGAAACCCACTGACTTTCTCAGGTCAGCCCACTGCCACAGATTTTTCTCTTGGCCACCACTCGGTACTTCCACTTCAAAGCTGACTTGCTTCTCCACCGGTGTGTTCCATGCTTCATCTAAAGCCCCGAGGGTCTGTGATTCTGGTGATATCACTCATTGTGTGGGTTAATAAACACACACGTCTATATCCCTAAGCGGCTCATTTAAATGCTTCTTCTTTTTGTAGCTCTTCATTATTCTAAACAAATGGTACCTGAAAGTGGTGGAGGTTGTTTTATGCAATTCGGGTAGATATTAGAACGTTCTGAGTGTATGTGAATGAGGACCTTCTCACATCGGGAGGAAAGTTAATCTTTTCAGAGAGCAAATTATTCAGGAAGGTTTCAAAAACTCTCTATGGGAGAACCGCTGTTACATTTTAGCTTCCCTGGTACCGCCATCATGCTTCCCATATTTGTTTAATTCCTTCTGATTTTGCTTTAAGGAATTGTCAGTCACCAAGTCCATGCATACGTGCTAACACACGAGCAGTGTGTTCTACCCACTAGAAAAAACTTCCTTGCCATGTTTCCTAATTCCGCCGTCTTTGAGAGCCTGCCCTTTCTCCCTTCGAAGTTCTCCCAGGGCATTTAAATCTAAATGTTCTTTCACTTCTTCAAACTTTACTAAAAGCTCGTTATCTTTCCAAGTGCCTTTTCTTTACATTTCTTACCTATCTGTGCATATCTCTGTCATTAAACTTGTCCTACTGTATGTCCTCAAGTTGCTTTCTTACCTATCTGTGCATATCTCTGTCATTAAACTTGTCCTACTGTATGTCCTCAAGTTGCTTTCGGATTAGAGTGGATCGTCAGTTAAGTATACGCTGGAAACAATTTTAGGCCAAGCACCATGTCTAATTCACAGAAGCTAGTTGTGCCTCTCATCTATGAGCAAAACAGTAAATATTTATTGAACTAAAACAAATCAAACTTCAGTAACAACTGTTGCCTCCACGTTCCACTTGGCAATCGATCATGCATTTTTTAGGATAACACTTTCTTGAACTGTTATTTAAATTCACTCAAAAATACTCATTTAACAATTAACAAAACTTGACTATGAATCATGTATTTTACTAGACGCTAAACGAAACACAAAGGAGGATAAGAGCTCCTACCATTGAGGGGCTCATGGCCTAATGCAGGAGACACACATGAATAAGAAATTACTATACGATGTAATAAATCCACACAGTTATAGCAGCAGGCCACCACTTTGTGGAAATGGAGAAAAAGTCATTTCGCCTGAGTTCAAATTTTGATATTGTCTCTCCAGGCAGAATCTAAGATATTTGAGGCATCTTGGAGTATTCTTTTATTCTTCACACCATAGTACCTAGGAAAAATAGGCACTTAGTAAACTGATATTGACTTAATTTACTTGATTTCTAGCTATAACTATACATTTCTGGAATCTGATTATCATTGACATTCAGCATAGAGTTTCAACAATAAGTTTATTCTAATTTCCTTAAAAAATGATAAAGCTAGTATTGACTCTTAGGAGAGATAAAAAATTACTCAAAATAAATGATTCTTTTGGATATCTCCATTAAATGCAAGAAGATATGTGTCTATATTTAAAAAATTGGGATGTTGGTCCTGATAACATCTTGCATCTTACATAAAAGAACCATCAGATCAGACTACAGACGCAGATATAATCCCACATTCTCTCTCTGATCAGACACTATGAAATGTTTCCCAGGATGGCATTTGGTATTGTTGCCATTTTATAACTATTAATAAAATTATGGTATTCCTCATATTCTTAACTTTTTAAAGTGAAGTCCATGCATTATTCATTTTCATATCCACTTCATTCAGTGCAGTATATAATATTTGAATATATTTGTCGAATTGACTTTTTACTTATTGTCCTATTTGATCATTTCTGACTCTGAACACAGCTTTAAATTCAGTAGCATTTTGGAACAAAAGTGCTGAGTTTCTTTCCTTTACCAGCTTCAGGGAATAATGGGGTTAAAAGGGCAGGACAGAGAATATATTTTATTATCTTAAAAAATTATTTTGAATACATGTTGGTTTCTGAAGTCTTAGAATTTATTATCTAAATTACCAGGAACATCCAAGCTTATTGACTGTCAGCTATATATGGGGTATTAGGCTAAACATTTTCACATACTGTCTTGTTTAATCCTCACAAAAACCCAGGTCTGAGGAACCTGAGGTCCAGAGAAACTGATACTTGTCATAGATCACATAAACAGAATATAAAGTTCTCATATTTGAACCAAGGAACACTTGCCTCGAAAGAATCATTTTTTCCCCTATACCATAGTACCTCATTCAACTCAGTTATTATACTCCATTTAATAAACATCTACTGAAAATGTAATGCTCGCCATGCCATAAAACAGGATCGAGAAATAAAAAAGATATGGCTTTCATCTGCTAGGGGTTAAAGTCATGGGGGAAAATGATTTCAACTCCATATTCAAAGAGAATTCCAAGCAGGCATGTAAGGCATTCTAGGCCCTTAGCTGAGAGAACACATCTGAAGAGGCACAAATGCCCTGAGGTGCACACATGACGTGCTGTATCTGGGGCTCTGTAAGCAATTCAATATGGTGGGAGCTGGACCCTATAAAGGAGTGGGAGGAGAGGACATCCCCTTGTAGCATCAAGTGTTAAGAAATTCAACAAATCTGTCCATTCATAATTACTTTAAATTCTCTAGAAAAAGAAGAATGAAGCTGCCTGTTTGACTGAATTAGCCAGTTTGTCAACTACACTGATGATTAAATTCAGTGGAAAAATGCCTGACCATATTGTTTTGTAGATATAATTCTGGATTTTATTGCAGCTGTAGTCAGAAATTTACTGCTCTAATGAAGAGATGGAATCAAACGTAGATACATTTCCAAGGCAGATCTTGAAGTTGAGAGGTTTTGCTCATTCAAGAGAGTCTACAATTCACTCGCATGATTGAGTTGGCAGATACAGGCTTAAGACTGAGCTCAGCTTTGACTTGTGTAAAGTGTCCGTGACTTTGCTTGTTGAGAGGGGACTTAAAGTGATGTCATAATTCTATATGCTGTAATGGGCATCTGCTGAGTAAGAATACTGAAAAGCAAAGGAAAATAGGGTTGCCACTTTTATCTCCATAACCAGTAATAAAAACTGGTTATTTTAATAACGGGCCAGAATGTCTTAAACTTCTGAAAGATGTCAGGAGTTATTTCTACTTTAGAATATGTCAGACAGCATTACCATTTAATATAAACTTACTTGAATTTAGGTTAAATTATTGCTTATTGATGGAATTCAATTGGGATGCTATGACCCAGTTAAAATGCCACCTCCTTTATGCAGCCTCTTCTGATTGCCATTGCCAGAATAATTTCTCACTCCTTGGAGAAAACAATGTTTTCTGCCTTCAACTAAGGCTATATATGTACATGAACTAATCCTCTAACCAGACTGTATATTCCTTGAAGGCAATGGGGTCCATATCTGTTTTATTTTTTAAAGTAAATTTCCCTTGTCTCTTACAAGCCTTGCCAATTCAGGTACTTATTGAATAGTTGTTGAATGAAATTTAACAAGGCATGCCAGAGTTTTTAGAGTAACTTGTCTTTATGATAATCAGTATTTTTATTGAGGTTCCCATTGCTATATAAAGAAATGTTTACTTATGGAAATAGAAAACCACAAAACTTATTTGGTTCATATCTTGGGCTTCGGGATACAAATATCTGCAAAATCAAGCTTTTACATGTAAACCAGCTTTTAAAGTATATGCAGGTACCTTGATGGTAAAGCGTTTCCCTTTCTACATAATTTTGCATTTCACTAAGTGTAACTTTGTGAAAGGAATGCCTTCAGTTACTCCACACTTCCATGATAGCTTTTGGCAGATGAATGAACATTTACGTACATAAAATTTCTGCAGACTTGTTAGCAAACGTTTGCTAGACTGTGAAATATATACAGCATTAGCTAGGTAAGGTAACAGGAAGCTTGTGATGACTACAGGAACACTAATGTTCAATAACTAGGAGGAAGAGCACTTCGGGATTCTCCTCACTCAATTCAATTGAAACACTTGCAAAGTTGGAGTGCCTTCGCTTATATTCAGGATTAGTTTTGCCATCAAGATCTTAGAACCAAGCATCCTTTATAATTTTGGTAAACCAGGTCTATTACTCTCTGTATCTGGGAGGTCTATTGCCTTTACATGTCCATGAAGAAACAGTATACAGCAATTAAATGTCAAATATAAACTCTTTCCTCTTTTTTCATTTACATAATGAATTTCTTTGGAAAACCATGGAAGCCTCTACATTTTTTAGTTTTCAGAAAACAAATGCCAAATGATCAAATAAAAATCATATTAGCTGTGATCAGTCAAAATGTCACTTTATTTTTGCTAAGCAATGTATAAGTGATCTAAATAATGTTTAAAAATTACTACTTCAGAAGAGTTAATGGTTTTTCGTTACTAGATTTGAGAAAACAGTCAAGTTAATTTTTATACACCTTAGAAGTAAGACTTGGCAAATAAAAAGGACACTGCTGTACATATTATCTACCATTTGAGCTGGGAAAGTTATTTAACTCCTCTCTCTGTTTCCTCATATGTAAAACGAGGATAATAAGAATCTCTACCTCATAGGATAATTTTGGAAATTAAATGAGTTAAAATAAAATACAGTTTTCCCTCAGTATCCACAATTTCTGCATCTGCGGATTCAACCAATCTAGGATCAAAAATATTTGGAAAAAAAAAATTCTAGAAAGTCCCCAAAAGCAAAACTTGAATTTTCTGTGTGCCAGCAACTATTTACATAGCATTTACATTGTATTGGGTATTATAAGAAATCTACAGATGATTTAAAGTATAAGGGGGGATATGTGTAGGTTATTTACAAATACTATACCATTTTATATATGGGAATATGCCATTTTATATATGGGAATTGAGCATTTGTGGATTTTGGTATTCATGGGGGAGGGGGGTCTTAGAACCAATCCCCTGTGGATATTGAGGTACTACTATACATCATTAACACAGTAAATTTTATGGTACTAACTATTATATGAACTATTTTTATTTTTTTTTTTTGTGGTACGTGGGCCTCTCACCGTTGTGGCCTCTCCCGCTGCAGAGCACAGGCTCCGGACGCGCAGGCTCAGCGGCCATGGCTCACAGGCCCAGCCGCTCCGCGGCATGTGGGATGCTCCCGGACCGGGGCACGAACCCGTGTCCCCTGCATCGGCAGGCGGACTCTCAACCACTGTGCCACCAGGGAAGCCCTATATGAACTATTATATGAACTGGTATATAGTGTTCAAGGCAAAGAGTAATTGGAGATGATGCTGGAATAGTAAGAACTGTAAGACCAAGAAAGGCCTTACAAACCATGTTTAGGACTTGATCCTAAGGGCAATGGGAAGCCATTAAGAATGTTTAAGAACACTCAAATACATATGGGATTTCCAAATGCCATTCTGGCTGGGCTGTGGGGAATGAATGAAGGGGACACGAGTGAGAGACTGAAAGGAGTAAAGGATAGTGCCTAGGGTTTCCTGACCAGGATATCAAGTCCTGGTTCCACACGTATCACCTGGCCCAGTGCCTTTTATTCACTTGGCACAAAAAGTCCTTAAAGTTGTGTGGAAATTGAGCACGAACATCATTTTTTTCTTAATATTTATTTATTTATTATTTATTTTGGCTGTGCCAGGTCTTAGTTGTGGCATGAGGGATCTTTTAGTTGTGGCATGCAGCCTTCTTAGTTGCAGTATGAACTCTTAGTTGCGGCATGCATGTGGGATCTAGTTCTCTGACCAGGGATCGAACCTGGACCCCCTGCATTGGGAGCACGGAGTCTTACCCACTGGACCACCAGGGAAGTCCCCGAACATCATTTTTCAAAAGAAACATAAGCAATATCATACTAAAAGACTAGAAAACCATGACATGCTATTGTATCAGTAGAGAAATGTAAACCTGACCACTTACTCTAATCACTTATTTTGCCACTTAAATATAGGCATGTTATGTAGAAGTCCTGGATTCCTGTAATTCTAAAAAAAAGTCATAACTAGAGTATTCTGAGAATATGGTGGCAGTGACACTGTGGTTTTTGAATCCACATAATAACATGTAGGATAACCCAAAACGCTTGGACAACAATAACTAGCCAGAGAGATGACAGCATTCAGAAAACAACAGAAATAAAAGGCAAAAAAATAAAATCACTTCAGAAATGAAACTGAACTAGGACACAAGAGTAAATAAATATGATGAAGAAGTAAAAGATAACATAATGAAGAATGGAAAATGCAAAGGATAAAAACGTTAAAAATAAAAAAAGATTTGAGAGAAAGTGATAGCTACTGAAGATAGGCAAGGAGATCCAATATATGTATAATAGAAAATTTTGAAACAAAACCAAAGCAATGAAACAAAATAAATATGAAAAATTATAATTGGAGAAAATCTTGAAATTTATTTTAAAAGTAATAAAACTACCACTGAAAGAGCCTACTTCATCCTTAGGAAAAACACATAGAATGACCAACATTAGCATAGAGTCTAGTCAAACCCTTGGGTTTTAAAGAAAAGAAAAACATATACTGAGCATCTGGGCAACACCAAGTCACTTATATGTGAGATAAAAATCAGACTGTATCACACACTGAAAACAACATTTTACATAGACAATGGACTAATATATTTGAAACAGTTAAGGAAAGAAAATATGAGCCATGGGTTGTATATCTGCCCAAAGTGACCTTTAAATATACAGGGTCTGGACAAACCATTAACAATATGCAGGGACTCAGGGAATATTGTTCCCATGAGACCTGCCGGAGGAATCAACCAGAGAATAAACCTCAGACAACAGAAAGAGCAGAGATGCACTGACTTCAGATAAGATAGGGATCATTAAAAACATATTTATTCATAGAATTAAAACTAAATGAACTGAATTAAAACTACAACTAGAACTGAAACTAAGGAGACTGTATAGTATTGAATGGCTATATGATTCAGACTGTAATACTACAGTGTAGTATTGAATAGCTATATGCTTCAGACTATATGTATGCTACACACATACGTATAGTACAACTACCTAAAAATGGAAAGAAATGAAAGCTATATAGGAAAAATAGAATAAATTTGCTGACCATCCTGTAGGTATTAGCAGAGAAATAACTTCAAAACAAATGTGTGGGAGAGGAATGAGAAGGGCAAAGAGGTTCCTAGCTTATTTCAATCCTGCTCAGAGCAGAGAACCAACTGCAAATAGCCCCCCACCCTCAAAAGGGGAAGGGGACAAAGGCTGTTACATAAAAGTATTAAAATAAAGATAATTATTACAAAAAATAAGCCCTCCTAAAAATCAAACGGTATACTAGAGTGAGAGTGAGAGAAAAGGGAATGGAAAAATAGGGAGAGAAAGATATGTCTGCTTATCTTAAAAATAGAAAAAAAAAAGCCAATGGAAGGGTTAACCATAAACAAAAGAAAACAAAGCAATAGCTACCTATATGACGGGGGGAGGGGAACAAGTGGTGAGGACTGAATAGAAGTTGGACTTCTTTGACAGTAACTTCTTGAGGAGATTTGATTGTGGAACCTGTAACTATTTTTATATTATTATAAAACAAAAAAAATTTTAAAAAGCAGTCTCTGAAAACTAAAATGAAACTAATGAACCTAACTATGGATTAGTATATCTATACTTAGAAACTATTTCAAGTGACTTTAAAACACAGGAATTTGTGCATTCCTAGTGAAATATAGACAAAGTACAAAAAGACTAGAAAAAGGGAAAAACTTAAACTATTTTCAGTAATTATTTTATCAGTGGTCATGATGGTATGGTGATTCTGAAAATACTGTGTATGTATGGCGGGATCAATAAAATGAACAATTATTATGCTGTCACCAGAGGTAATATTTTTTATGTTGAAAAAAGATAGATTAAAGCCAATGATGGAAAATACAAAAACAATGAAGTCTTGAATTTGAACTGGAACTATCAGTATGAGCTAATTTGTTAAAAGAAAAAAAGTTTAAGTATTTCACTAAAAAGGCCTCGAAATAATGACACCCCTAAAACGCGGATTGTGGGTTCTAAAATTATTTCCCAGTAAACGCATCAGCACTTCTTAAAGAAATGGCTGATTCTTGGTCTAGGTCAGGAAAGGTCCAAGGTAGCCTTGGAAATATAAACATACCAGAAAGCAAGGAAGAAAGCAAAGTCTCGTAGCAAGGAAACAGACTCAGGAACCCATTTAAATAGTCTCCCATTGCCCAAAGATGGGACAATTTTAACATCAGTTAGGATGATAACAAATGGACTGAAACACATGGGATCTGTTTAAATCAATGAGTTAAAAAAAAATAGAACAAAATTTCACCAGTCACCTCCAGAAAGTGTAAGGAATCAATTAATTTTGAAAACTGATGGCTAAAGGAAAAGGAGCAAGTATTTATCTTGCTTTACCTACATGATCTGTAGCTCAGAGTAATCAAGTATTGGAAGGGGCTAAGTTTGAAACAGAAGTAATCCAATTAATGAACCAAAGTGAGAGGACAGAATTAACATATCACCGTTCCGTGACCCTTAGTGAATGAATTGGGGTAACCATCTTTATGGCTAATAAATCACAGAAAGAGATGTGGAAGGGAGAGAAGTCTAGGCCACCACCTCTGGAACAGTTTTGCCAAAACAAGACAACAAAACTGAACCTGAATCAAATCAATTCTCTAGCTCGAAATACCCACTGCAGAAAACTCAAGGGACAGAGGAATAGGTTAAATGACACCGCGTGGATAAAATCAGCAACATTCCTCAGATGTGGGAAACTTTATAGGACAAACAATCTGACATATTTTTCTTCTTGTTTTTTTTGTTTTTTGCCACACCACATGGTGTGCGGTATCTTAGTTTCCTGACCAGGAATCGAACCTGCTAATCTAACTTCTTCAAACAAAAAATTTCAAGGGAAAAACAAAGGGGGAGGAGGGCCTATAAATCAGTGGGAACTTGAGATATATATATGTCAACCAATTTTAACAGATAGATCTCATTTGGATCCCAATTTAAATAACGTATAAGACAAAAGATTATGAAATAATTGGAGACATCTGAGTATCAGCTGTAATTAAACACACATATACATATACATTCATATATATTAAAGAATTATTGCTTTTTTAATAGATGTGATAATGGTATGGTGGTTTTTTTTTTTCCTTAAGAGACTGTTATTTTTTAGAGAAACATACTGATATATTTCAATCCAAATGAGATATATATGAAACAAGGTTGGCCACATGTAATTACCTAAGACAGTTTTGACAGCTGCAGTTTTGAGCTTATAGTTTTCTCTGTATTTCTGGTTATGATGACATTTTCCATAATAAAATATTGTTAAAAACTGCTTTTACCATCCTGACATTGCAAGTGAAAAGGCATCTTTTCAACTCTTAAGGCTGCCAGTATGAAGCCATTATAGGTTTTTTCATATTTTAGTGAGACTCTCCATAATTTTAAAGTGATCAAATCTGAAATTAAATGAAGTTATCCATGAAGTCCATGTCATCTAGTCTGTATACATCCTTGGACTATAACCTGATATAAAAAGATTACAGAAATCCCTATCTGAGGTTTATTGTCCTTAGAAAGGATAATGCATAGTTTTTATTCCATCTTTCTAATTAGTAATTTAAGCATATGCTCAGCATTTAATTCTAAATGTTTGCCTTTTCCCCAAGCTCGAAGACAGCTGTCCAAGATTTGAATGCCAGAAAACATTTAAATATCAACATCTGTTGAATTATGTTAATTTAGTGTAATATAATTGGGCATGAGTTGGAATTGATCAGAAGTATATGAAACAAACAAAAGATAAATTCCCAACAATATCTTAGTACACAAACAAGTCACTATGGGGTGATGAAAAAATATTTCTAAAGAGAAAGGGCAAGGAAAAATACTGATTATGAAGAAATGGATTCTTTTAAATACATAGCTCTAACTGTATGGGACATTATTTTGTGATATTTGAACTTATTTTTAAATTGGCTCAGAAGTGAAAGATAATTAAAATTAGCTAAAACAAGTGATAGTTAATAGCTTAATATTTGAATATATTTATAAATTATTAAGTGAAACATTAAAACATTCTAATTACTTATGTACTCATTAAATTTTTTAGATTGCAGGTGATTCCTGTTATGTTATAAACAGTTACATACCTCAAAATTTAAGAGCTGATGTAACTTCTGTGCTATAGACATAAAAGAGTATTTTAAACTGAAAGTGTTTTCCATGTGGCAGATGGATTTATTAGGTTTATTCTGGGGACTGGAAGGTACAAATTATCAAGTAGTGGCCTTGTTTATTGTATTGCTGATTTAAAATATTAATTTTTATATCAATTCTTTTACTAATAAGTTAGGGATGCTTGTTGTTTTGGGAAGTATTCTGGCGCATATACACATTGCATGAACAGGTCCCTGAATGCCCCTGTAATGAAATTCTAATGCAGGCAGCAGTAGCAATACAAGCTGTTGTGATGTGGCCCTGCAGGTGTGCTGTCACCATTTCCTAGGGGAACCATCTCTGGGAGTTAAAGGTTAGTTCCGTGTCCATGCCCATTTAATCACAGGACCAATTTGGGGAGTGCCAACTGTGAAACAGACTCCAGTCTGTAAGGAAGTGGACTTCAGAAGACAAATTTATTTCAGCTATAGGTCATTGGAACAGTTTTCATATGCTAACTATTCTTTATTATTAGTGACCATGGCCAAATTCAACTGCTGTTCCAGAGGTGAGAGGCTGTGCATACTTTTAGTCATTTGAAAATACCTAGTTCATCTATCAGATTTCAAGAAAAAGGGGAAACAGTAATGAATGTTTCACCACGGAGTACTTGATTGCTTTTTTACTTACTACACATTGGACATATTATATATTTCAAATGGCAAATCCCCCTTTTTTCTTTTCTGTGTGGGTTATTCACATTAAACTGAAAAGCAATCTCTCAAAATTCTAACTGGCTGATAATTACTTTTATTTAGTGTGATCACAATTTAAAATAACTCTCTATAATCATTAGTTTAAAATTTTGGCAAGGAAGCTTAGAATTTCAGGATGCCAAAAGGAC
Source organism: Delphinapterus leucas (assembly GCF_059928025.1). Lineage (NCBI taxonomy): Eukaryota > Metazoa > Chordata > Mammalia > Artiodactyla > Monodontidae > Delphinapterus > Delphinapterus leucas. The sequence goes on from NC_143129.1 coordinate 21,964,979, forward strand.
AGGAGGCAGAATTGACTTTCTGAGAACAGTGCCTTTTTAAAATACAATAATTTGGTTATATAGAGTACAACAGATTAATTAAATTCCTTGGAAAGTACTTATGTTGCATATGTGGTATGTTTCCAATTATTCTACTCTAAATACATCTATACCTAGAAGCTATTCAAATTTTTAAAAAATTATAACACATGTGCAATTAAATGTATTCCAGTTAAATAAATATGGAATGCATACATTCTAATTAAAGGGAATGTGTGAATACTTCCTAATTGTTCATTCACACATACAGAAGAATGAATTAAAATAATCTAAAAGATACTTTTCTATCTGGAGGATTGAGTAAATGTTTTTAGAACAATAAAATTTAATGCTAATTTTAGATTTGGAAAAAGAAAAATAATAAAGGACTAGAAATTTTATCTCGAAAATTAGTATTTTAAAAGCAGTTTCAAGCCATCATTTTGGAATATAAAGTATGCAGAATATAAAATGCTGAGTGATATAACTTGCTTTAAAATATGGTGTTGAATCATTAGTTGTTTTTTTTTTTTTTTTTTTTTTGCGGTATGCGGGCCTCTCACTGTTGTGGCCTCTCCCATTGCGGAGCACAGGCTCCGGACGCGCAGGCTCAGCGGCCATGGCTCACGGGCGCAGCCGCTCCACGGCATGTGGGATCTTCCCGGACGGGGGCACGAACCTGTGTCCCCTGCATCGGCAGGCGGACTCTCAACCACTGCGCCACCAGGGAAACCCCGAATAATTAGTCTTAATATGACAAAAGGGAATTTGTTTTAAATTAAATCTTTACTAATGTAGGATAAGTAAGTCTCATTTTAAATAATTAAAATAAAGCATGACTTACTTTTGCTGATGCACTTAATTTTGTTGATACATTTCTGTGAAAAGCAACACTAGCCAAATACAGTCCATGTCATTAACCAGTACTCTAATGAACAGTTATCCCAATTTATTAACAGCTGCTCAAAAATGTAGTAATTAATAGTTTCATTTATTTTTGGCAAACTCGCAAAATGACAAATAGTTTTGTATCTGTTGCAAATTAGGTCTCCTTCCCAAATAACGGATGACACTATGGGGAAGACTGAGCAAACTGAATCCTTGAACATCTTTGGATCTTTAGAAGATCAAATAAAGAACAGCTGTAATTCTATTTGTTACATCTGCAACAAAATACAGTGACTTGTATCGTCACGTGAAAACAAATATGCTCTGTATTAATGTAAATAGGAATGTTCTTTCTAACCTGACGGAAGAAGGTTGACATGAATGTGTGTGTGTGTGTGTGTGTGTGTGTGTGAATGTGATGGGATTTGTTTTGTTTCTCTGATTAAATCTATTGCCATTTTTTTCATTTTAGAAGATTCTTTTTACTACTAATCAGGCAAGAAAGTGACAGCAAAGGAAAAAAAAGTTTATTTTTCCCTCCTTATTATTTATTAATTGATCACACAAGAAATTAGAGCACACAGCATCCAGGGATTTTCAAGTCATTTGACACTAGTAGATGAAAAATGTAGTGCTTGTAAGAACTAAGTAAAAGTGAATTAATGTATGTTTCTGAAAGATATTTTAAAATAGTAAGTCAAATTTAATAATATCAGCAATAAAATGTTTTTACTCGATTGCAAATTACATATCAGAGTGCCAGATAATTTAGCCTTGGTGCTTCACAAGAGTAAATGTAAATGGCAAAAATCATGTAAGTAAGGAAGCACGGCAAATTAAAAAAAAAAAAGAAGATGCCAGATCTGACATGATCTACTATCAGTCTTTTTGTATGGATTCTTAGAACGATAAAGACTAATCATTAACATAAAAATGTGTTTAAAAAAGCAGGATCTTTTCAAGAACAGTACATCACTCAGTGTCAGGTACTGCTTCATGCATGTTTTACTTACTTTCAATTGGGAAGGCTATATTGAACTTTCTGGTACTAATCAAAGGTTATGATATGAGAAACAATGTAAAATTATTTAATTGTAATTTTAAATGAGGTGAAGGGAGAGAAAAAGATTTTTCTAATTTTGAGAAGTATAAAATCTGAATATTGAAATAAAAACTAAAGGGTTTGAATAGCAAGTCTGGAATTTAAGAGAAAGATACAGGTTAAAGAATAACTCTAGATGTCACTAGTATTTCTATAAAACACTTAGGTGCATCGTCTCAATGTTTAGCTGAGTGTGTGTGTGTGTGTGTGTGTGTGTGTGTGTGTATGTATGTATGTTCCACTTTGGCTAATAATCTATTGCATGCAACGATCACTCAAAAACCGTGCCTGTTAATTATTAAATATTGACAGTGACAGGTAATACGTAGTGGTTTTTTTTTTTTTTTTTTTTTGCGGTACGCGGGCCTCTCACTGCTGTGGCCTCTCCCATTGCGGAGCACAGGCTCCGGACGCGCAAGCCTCAGCGGCCGTGGCTCACGGGCCCAGCCGCTCCGCGGCACATGGGATCCTCCCAGACCGGGGCACGAACCCGTGTCCCCTGCATCGGCAGGCGGACTCTCAACCACTGCGCCACCAGGGAAGCCCCGTAGTGGTTTTTAAAAATAAAAAAATGTACATGCTTTCATGCATTTATACATTGAAAGACCTTTGTGTTTTCCTGAGTTTATTTATGCTTTCAAAGGTTTAAAGGTATGTAAAAATGAGAGAATGGCATGAACAAACTCTAGACATGCATTACATATTAGGGGAGAGATAGTACACAGTAAAACTAAGATGAAACTTCATAATAGGAAAATGGATAGAGAACACTGAAGAAATGGAAGAATGATTGGAAAATAAAACCCTGCAGACTAATCAGAAAGAATTATCAGATGGGAATAACCAATAAGATTATAAACAACACAGGAATGTAAGACAGGAAACATGTAACTTCAAGCACCACCGCAATGTAAAATCTTGGGAGAACACATCAAATGAATATGTGAGGCTAGTGTCTTGATGAAAAATGTTCCCACCACTCAATATCTGACACACCTAGTCTATGATATGGACTCTCCCCACAGAGGATAAAAATGAAGCAACAAACCAAAAGAAAGATGTATAAGACCAGCATCACTAGAACCAGTCAGATCAAATTATACCTTGGTTAATAATCAGTATTTGTTTAAATTCGTTTACATTATACCTATCATTTTTTTACCTTGTTTTTTAAGGCTTTCTTTTTTACCTTTTTGAATCAGTCAAAAGTTTGATTATAGGGCCCATGAAGTATCAGATCATGAAAGTACGAGAATGTTAATTATGTTCAGAATAAGCATATGAGCAAATACAGTGCATGAACACGTCAGGATAATTATCTGCCTGCGATGGAATGGCACGGGACGACGAGCACCGCTGACGGCGAGCGAAGCTTCGCAGGAGATGTCTGCAGAATGAGAAGCACGGGAGGAAATCCAAAGGGACGACGCCCTTTCAGGAGGCGGAAGCATAGGAAACCTTGAAAGACAAAGTCTCTTACTGATGGGAACTTCCTGAGGGAGTTGACTGAAATTATTGAAGTGGGTTATGTGTTGAAAGGAGAACTTCAGGTTGTTACCTCCTTGGTACTGTTAGACATAAATCAGTCTAAGAGTCGGAAAAGAGACAATTCTCCTGCACCCGTCGTTGATTTAAAGAGCCTAGATGAACATTAAAGTAGATGTGGCAAAAAAGGAGAAATGCCATAAATCGGACACCCAGGAAACTGTCAAACTGCACGACAGTCAGTGGCATCGGTAAATACGTCCCTAAAACCCTTCTATGAAGATCTTGAAAATGCCGCCAGGGAGCCGAGGGTAAGAAGTACTACATTCAAGAGGTTAAAGCCATAACTGCAGTGCCCTTTATTCATTCAGAGCTTCAGTGAGGAATGCCCACCTTAAGACTGTGCTGTAGTCATGCACTTCAAAATCTCAGCTTTGAGTCATTAACAGCAGACCACTTGTACACTTATCTTTTCTTACCTGCCTGGTATATTTGGGGAGTAAATGGTCCTAAAATTGACTGATTCAATGAATTACAGTTCTCTTCTCTAACCTTTATATTTTTCTACAAGTTGAAAAAGGGAAGTGCAGTCACTCATCCAAAAGGGGTAGGGAAAGTCAAGCCAATATTAAAAATACTAAGGAAGAAAAATGGCTTCAAGGGAGGAACACAGAAAAATGCACACAAATGAAGATGAAGAATTTTCATCCTGCACTCAACGTTGTAACGAAATTTAAGCTTGAGTCTTTCCTTGTGTTTATTTCACCTTTACAGGTTGCCTCATGCCTAACACAACTGATACCCTCAGAGAGACAAGAAAATACACCACATCCACCAAACAGGACAAAGAGTATGTAGAAAAGGAATGTTCAAAGAAACAAGGTGAGCTCTTGGAAATGCGATGTAGTAGAGAATTTTTTAAATCCACAAAACATTTGGGACGGAACCATTAATAAAACTGCCCAGGGATCTTTGAGGACAACAATATAGAGAAGTTAAAAAAAAAAACTGGAGGATCATTTGAGGGTGCTCCAACATCCAAATAATAGGAGAACAGAGGAAATGGCAACCACTGGAAATTACTGGAGAAATGTCTTCAAAATTCTGAGGCAAAATGGTTTCCAAAGTAGAATTCAATTCCCAGCTAAATCAATCAATGTGAGACTAGAATAAAGACATTTTGAGAGATGCAGAGTCTCACAAATGTAACCACACCTGTTCTCTTTCTCAGAAAGCTCAGGAAAAATAATGGCATGGGATCCAGGGAAAAGGAAATTCCACATAGGAGAGAGATGAGGAAACCCCCAGGATGAGAAGTGAAGAGAGGTCCTAGGACAGCAGAGGTGCAGCTGGTCCAGACAGCAAACAGTCCAGAATAGACCTGAAAAATGGAGGGCTCCAAGAAGGATGCCACCAGGACAGAGAATTGAGGGGAGTTACACTTCTGTGTAGAGGTGTCTGATGAACTGGGCTAGGCGCATAGAAAACAAAGCAAATGAAAAACAAGACAATTATCTCTACAACAACAACACAAAAGTTATACATCTATACCTAATATCTACATATATGATCATAGTAATACACACAATAAATATTTACTTGCTCTGAATATTATGATATAACCATTAGGAAGAAAGAGGGGAAGAAAAGCAGTTATGGGGTGTGTGTGTGTGTGTGTGTGTGTGTGTGGCACACAGCAGGAAGTCAATAGGTAATACTAAACTAAAAGCTTCAAGAAATAGTAATATAAGCATGTAATTTAGGTCAATACTGGAAGAAATACCTAAGAGTTGAAAGTGGATTTTTTTGGAGTGTGAAATTAGAGAATGAGGAAAAACAAGGCTGGGGTCTGCTGTACTTTGTTAGGTCTTATAGAATGATTTGACATTCTAAATTATGTACAAGAAAAATAGGACAAAAAATAAAACTTAACAAGTGCTTAGGAAGCACACAGATGGAAATAACAATACCAGACTTTTCCTAACAGCTGCCGTAAGAACTCTTACATTTTAAGTGCTTTACAGGCATGAACTCATACATTCCTTATAACAATGTTCTTAGATAAGTACAACTATTTTCTTTATTTCACAGATAAGTAAACTGAGGGATAGAGAGGTTACGTATTTCGCTCAGGGTCACCCAGCTAGTAAGTGGTGAAACTGGGATCAGAAGTCAGGCACTCTAACCGCAGAGGCTGGACACAGAGACCAAGATAAGGACTCAGTCAGTGCACTCTACTGCCACAGAATCAATGTCATGTTCGTCTGACAAATATTTTATGCAGCAAATATTTCCTATGTATCAGGCATCGTTTTTGGTACTGGGGATACACCAGTGAGTAAAGCAAAGATTTTGCCCTCATGAAGCTTAAAGGTAATAGAGAGTAAGGGGTAATGGAGACAAGAAGGAAGACACAAAAAGCAGAGCTGGTGGAGAGTGGGCCTTTCTTACATTGAGCACAGACTTCAGACACGAGTGGGGTTGATATGTTGGAGAAACGGGAAAGAAACCACTGTACCTGGAGTAGGTGAATAACACAGTTCAAGTGGGAGAAGATGAGGTCAAGGAGGAAACAAAGAAGGGCAGGGTCAGAATACATATGGCCTTGTTGGCCAAGATAAAGACTTGGCTTTTACTTGGAATGAAGTAGAAAGCCACTTAAGAGTTTACTTAAAAAAAAAAAAATCTATATCTATACCTATATCTTTATTGAGGTGTAGTTGGCATAAGCAAAATGCACCGTTTTTTTTTTTTTGGTTGCACCACGTGGCATGTGAGATCTTAGTTCCCCGACCAGGGATTGAACCCATGCCCCCTGCCGTGGAAGCTCGGAGTCCTAACCACTGGACGGCCAGGGAATTCCCTCACCACTTTTAAAGTGTACAATTTCATAAGTTTTCACATATGTATACACGTGTGAAACCATCAACATAATCAAGATAATGCAGATACCCATCACCCCAACAGTTTCTTAATGCCTCTTTGTAATCTTTCCCTCTAGTACCTCCCTGGCCCTCATCCCATGCCAATGCAACAGCTGATCTGCTTCCGGTCACTATAAATTACTTTGCTGTATGGTATGAAGTATAGATGAGTTAAATTTTTTTTTGCAAATGGATATTCAGTTGTTCCACTACCATTTGTTGAAAATACTATTTTTTTCCCACTGAGGTACCTTTGTACTTTGTCAAAAGTCAATTCTCTGTATATATGTGGGTATATTTCTTTCATCTGTTTTTCTATCTTTGCACCAATACCACACTTTCCTGATTACTACAGCTTTGAAATTAGGTCCTGAAATCAGGTAGTGTTAAAGTTTGGCTATTTAAGTCCTTTGCATTTTCATATGAATTTTAGCATTTATTTGTCAATTTCTACAAAATAGTCTCATGGGATTTTTGTTTGGATTGTACTGAATCTGGAGCTAAATTTTGGGAGAACTGACATCTTAAGAATATTGAGTCTCCTGATCCATGAACAAGGTATATCTCTCCAGTTACACAGATCTTTAATTTCTCTCAGCAACATTTTCATACACCAAAAAATATGGTGAAATGCTTAGGGATAAATCTGATAAAATATGTGTAAGACCTATACAATGAAAAAAACACCGCTGAGAAAAATTGAAAAAGACTTAAATATTTGGTTCTTAATTATGTATTGTGTTGTTATTTCTTGCTTTATATTGTTATCGTCCTGTACTTCTTTTAGTTAATACTTATTATGCTAATCAAATTCTTTTGACTTGTTTGTTCTAACATTTCTGCTTCTGTTGGAGTCTGTAATCCAATATATATATATTTTTAAAAGTAAATTATTTATTTATTTATTTATTTATTTATGGCCATGTTGGGTCTTCGTTGCTGCACACAGGCTTTCTCTAGTTGCGGCGAGCAGGGGCTACTCTTCGTCGCGGTGCACAGGCTTCTCACTGCGGTGGCTTCTCTTGTTGTGGAGGACGGGCTCTAGGCATGTGGGCTTCAGTAGTTGTGGCACATGGGTAGTCGCTCCGCGGCATGTGGGATCTTCCCGGACCAGGGATTGAACCCGTGTCCCCTGCGTTGGTAGGTGGATTCTTAACCACTACACCACCATGGAAGTCCTATATGTATTGATATATATATATTTTTTGAAAAGGCTGTTCTCCTCAAATGCCTTATTATCTGATTCTACCAGGCAATGCTATGGGGAAAGGCCAGTCTTCTCTGTCTGCCCAAAGCAGTTCAGCAATTGGAGGTGAATGAACCTGACTTAAGAGTATAGAGGCCTGGCCACCAGAAAACCACAATCATCACACCCCTCTCTATAAAATAACTCCTCTGTCAGAAAAACACTCCCTTTCCTCACTCTCAGGAAAAGGTGAACTGTAATCCTCCAGCTCTGTGGTTTGTAGGGGGCAGGTGAAGACCAGATAATTTGTCATCCAGTCCCATCAAGCTTTCCCAGCTCCTCACAAATACAGCACTGCGAGCTGCCCTGACTTTATCCTTAAAAACACTTGGACCAGAGATCTGAGTCTTTCTGTAAGGGGCAGATGTCATTTGTCCCAAGGCCATGGCCAGTGACAAGCTAGTATAGAAAAGAACTCCAAAGGTTCTCCTCACATCTCATTCTCCCTTACCCAGGCTGAATTGCCTCTTGCTTCAGGTCAAAGCACACAAGCACACCTGTGTGCCCCCATCTCACAAGCACAAGTTCAAAATAGCACACCCCTTCCCTTAATACTGGGGACTTCTTGTAGTTTTCTGCTTATTTTCTCTTTCTAAATTCCTCCTGGGTTGACCCTGGAGGAGAGAAGCCGTCTTCTTATAGTTTAGAATCAGTAATCTTATAGTTCAGAATCTTGACCACAACAGCAACTGAGACCAAATTTCTAATATACAACTTTCAAGTAGTACAGTTTTCTTAATTGCCATCTAACTGCAACTCACAAGTTTAGATATTATCACTATGATTTTTTTGGACACGAGTTATTTTAAAATGTATTTTTAACTCCAAACTTTAAAAAAATTATTTTTGTCAATGATTTCTCTTAATCACATTCAAATTAAAGGATATGATCTTTTTGATACATATTCATTAAAATTTGTTGATAGTAGCTTTGGCCTAGTAAGTGGTCAATTTTTGTAAATATTACATGTGTCTTTGAGAAGAATGTGTTTCTGTTAATAGTTTGGGTGAAAAGGTTTATATAATATCATTAAGTTTGTTAATTTTCTGTTATGCAAATTTTATGATGGCTTAAACTATCAATAATATGAATGCTGTATTGAAGTGGGAGCACCATGATAGTGGGTTAGTGAGTTTCTCCATTCACTGCTATTAATATTTGCTTTATATATTTTTCTGAGTCTATTTTAATGAATGTACACAATAATAAAATTATTAACTTTTTGGTAAGTTGAATCTTTTATCATTAAATTATGTGTTTCTTAAGCTTGTTAAGGCTTTTGTTCTTAAGTCAGTTTGTCTGGTATGAGAGTCTCTCTTATAGTATATCTGGTATATGCTGTTCCATCCTTTAGTTTTCCACCTTTCTTTGTCACATTATTTCAGGTATGTCTCTTATAAAGAACATATAGTTAGATTTTAAAAGAAAAACTAAATCTGCTTAGTTTTGCTTTGAACTGACAAATTTAATCCATAAATATTTATTGTAATTACTGATACATGGACTTGACGCAATCATCTAACTTATTTTTTTCTGTGTTCCATTTTGTCTATGCCTTTTTCCCCCCTTTATTGACTTTCTAAATGGATTTTTTGAGGTAATTTATTCCATTCAACCCCACGCCCGCCAACTGGCTTGGAATTTACATACTCTATTTCTTTTGACTTAGTAGTTATTTTTGATATTTTACCATGAATACTTAATACAGTCTTATCAAGTATCAATCTCTTAACTGACCAATGAAGTAAACACCCCAAACAATTCAAGGACCTTAGATTGGACTTGAACTGTAATCAACACTGCCAAATTTAACATGCTGTTATTTTCCACTATCTTAGATTGTCTTTTGAAAAGTCCCATGAATTACACATTATAACTGTCAACTTATATAAACAATAGTTGTTTAAACTTACTGAAATCTTTAACAGCTTATTGGCTTAGTATTCATTTTTTCATCTTAGACTTTCCTGGGGAGATCCTTTTCTTGAAATACATCCTTAGAAAGTCTTCTAGCAAAGGTCTGTTGGTAGTAAACTTCCTTAGTTTTTGAAAATCTTAAACTGTTTTTACTTCATCTTCATATATGAAAGATGTTTTTCTAGGCACATAGTTCTATGCTGACAATGTATTTTCACCCAGTACTCTGAAGACTTGTCCACTGTTTTCTGGTTTCACCGTCAGTACTCAGAAATCTGATGATGTACCGCTGTCATTCCTTTGTAGTAATTCATCCTTTATTTCTGGATTCTTTTAAGATCTTCTCTTTGTTTTTGGTGTACTACTAGGTATGGATTTCTTTCTATTTATTCTAGTTGGTATTCACTGTGCTTTCTGTACCTGTATCTATAGATTTATAACTTTCACCCATTTAGGGAATCCTTAGCCAACATCTCTTCAGCATCATGTTTTTTTCAGCCTTTCTATACCCTCCATCAAAGCCTCTGAGCTTAAATATATCTTAGATCTTTCCTGGGTCTCTTAACCACTCTTTCATTTTTCCATCTCCTTGTATTTTTATGCTGCATTCTGGCCTACTTCTTTAGCTGTACCTCCATTTCACAATCACGCTTCTCATTTTTAACAATTATATGCTTTTGATTCAATTCTGCTTGAACAATTCTAATAGCGATCTGTTGCCTGCTTATTTTATTTCTATAAACGTGCCATTTGTAATTATTTATAACCTGTACAAAATTTATATAATCCATACTTTATAATTTCAGGATCTGACATCCTTAGGGGTAGCTATATTAGTTTTATGTTGACTATCACTGACGGTCAACTTATTATGTTTGACAATTTTTGATTGTCTAAATTAGACATGCTATATAGGATTTATGTTAGCTTCTGCAGATGCCTAATGGGTTCTCAGTTGGGGTTAGTCTGTACAACATGGTACTTGGAAGCTACATTGCTTGCTTGGGAGTGTTAAACACAGTGGCCAGCACACTAACTACGGGAGGCCAGGAGATGCAAAGGCAGATGCCGAGGTCGGTTATCTTGTTAAAAACTGAGCAAGTGTAAATCACAGGGCAGTAGTTCTGATCAATATTCTGATAGCCATTTTCACCTAAGTAAAAATGAGGTCTTCAGAAACACCACATGCAAAATTTGGAAATACGCTGTCTAAAAAAATAAACTGGGGCAAATTTTATTTATTAAAGAAAAAATATAACATTGACTCAGCAATATAAAATGAGTAAGAACACAGAAGCACTTTTAAAAAAGAGTATATTTTCTATATACTTATTTATATTTTATTAGAGATAAATATACATGTTGCTCTCTCATAAAGCCTAAGTACCATTTAAGTTTTGGGGAAAAGATTAATTCTCTTTTTCAAAATTAAAAAATAAACTAATTATTCTAAATCTTGATCTAAAATTCATTAGTTATGGGTGGCAGAGATTTTCTTTTCTTCTAAAAATGCACTCTTATATAGAGAATGGACTTGAGGACACAGGGAGGGGGAAGGGTAAGCTGGGACGAAGTGAGAGAGTGGCACGGACATATATCCACTACCAAATGTAAAATAGAGGGCTAGTGGGAAGCAGCCGCATAGCACAAGGGAGATCAGCTCAGTGCTTTGTGTCCACTTAGAGGGGTGGGATAGGGATGGTGGGAGGGAGACACAAGAGGGAGGGGATATGGGGATGTATGTATAGCTGATTCACTTTGTTATACAGCAGAAACTAACATACCATTGTAAAGCAATTATACTCCAATAAAGATGTTAAAAAAAAAAAGGTACTCTTTGTTTTTCATCAGCTTAAAAAAGTACAAATAGAACGGTATCTTTCTATTCATTACTAGTAATTCTGAAATAGATTCTAATAAACAATACATAAAATATTTTAAGCTGGCACTTCAGAGCCAAAGGCATCCCAACTATAACTCACCATATTCGTATTGGTATGGAAAAAAAAAAATCACATGATTTAATGATCAGAGTTAAAAGTGATTTTAAATTGCTTACCTGCTGGCTGTTTTCACAGAACAGTTTTTCTTGTGTCCTCTTTCAGCTCGGTTATCTCTCAGAAGCTGATGCTGTCCAAAGTGTTAAAACAAAGTTGTAGAAACAAAAATATTTCCATTATATTATTTTGTAAGTAGAAAAGTATTCTTCTCATTCAGAGGGACACTATTTGTTCACTTGCATTACTTTTTTTTCTTTTTGTTTTTTTTACTGGTTTTTCTTAAAACGAAGACAACTACTTTTGCTAGAGATGCCACTGACACACTTATAAAAATGTTGCTAAGAGTTGCCAGTGCTTGCCTGACAGCTTACACTGCTCTTATAGTCACTTAATATACAGCCTAGAGCTGGAGGTCTAGGACTCACTTCTAATTCTGGTTCTCTGGAGTGGTCCTGGTAAAAGTAATGCAACCTCTCTTACCAATGCTTCTACCAGTGCATTCAGCTACGAATATTTCAAGGCTTTGTCACCTACGATGACATAAAAGATCTAATCTTACTTTCTCTGTATTTACTGGCCTAACATGTAAAGAAACATTTAAAACATTCTTTTTCAAAGAAATTATTGGCTTGGAAATATATAATTAGAAAAAAAATACAGATTTGACTGCCTCCTCAAAATGCCTCACCATACACTTCCCTTCACACTTGCTTTAGCCTAACTAATTGGAAAGAAAAAAACCCAAGTAGTCAATACTTTTTGCTGTGTGTACTCTCAAACTGTAGCTTATCTTATTTATGCAGAAATGTGATTATATGCAAGACTGGGCTAATAAGAAGTTGTACAGCATATTAGAAATTAACCTTAATAAAAATAGAAATCTTAGGAGTAATAGTGCAGGAAAGATCTGGGTTCGAATCCCAGCTATACCAGTAACTAACAAGTCACTAGGTTTTAAAAACAGGTCTACCATTTATAAGCTGTGTAACGTCTCTAAGTCTCAGTTTCCACCTGGAAAATTGAGATAACAATAATATCTACCTGTAAGGGTGCTGTGAGTGTTAAATAAGATAAATCATGTCAAAGGCTTAGCACTATGACCAGAGTATAAAAAGTGCTGAGTAAATGGTTCAAATGCTACAATTATAATTAATGAGCCTGGTTGTCGGTGGTTATTGTCTGACCAATATCAGTCACTTCTAATGACATAACTGCTTTGAACTATTTAATGACATCATTTAGAGTCAATTACTAGCCATATTTGGCCATCCTTGAGAAGGAAAATAACTTAATTAGATCACAAAGAACATTATTTCAGGAATGTCTTAACTAAATAAGACTACTTTATATTTCTCTTAAATATCTGCTTCTTTCCATCCCCACCACCAACATCCCAGTCCAGGCCATCATTTTCCCTCACCTACAACAGCCTCTCCAAAGGCCTCCCTGCCTCCAGCCTCACTCCCATTTAATCCATTCTCCACACTGCAGCCAATAATTCTAAAACTAGATCTGATTACATTATTCTCTTCAGATAAACCCCCAAATCTTGTACAAGGCTCTCATGGCCCTTCATAATTTGATTATATTTCTAAACTCATAATTTATTATGCTTCCTCCTACCCCCCAACCTAAGCTCCTTATTTCTTTTCTTTTTTTTTTTTTTTTTTTGTGGTACACGGGCCCCTCACTGTTGTGGCCTCTCCTGTTGCGGAGCACAGGCTCCGGACGCGCAGGCTCAGCGGCCATGGCTCATGGGCCTAGCCTCTCCGCGGCACGTGGGATCTTCCCGGACCGGGGCACGAACCCGTGTCCCCTGCATCGGCAGGCGGACTCTCAACCACCGCGCCACCAGGGAAGCCCTAAGCTCCTTATTTCTAAATGGTAAATCCCAGCCATTCTGAACTTTTCAGTTTGGAGCGTGTACCATATTCTTGCTCACCTTGGCCCTTTGATTTAGTTATTCAATCTGCCTGCATCTCCAAGGTCCAGCACAGTGCCTGGAACATTTTTAGTGTTCAATAAATATTTGTTGAATGAATGAGTGAATGAATGAATGAGATAAAGAAATAGGGAATGAGATATAGTATCTGATATGTAGATGAAGCCATACCTAATTATTACTACTTATAGAAAATAGCAACAATTTATCTTTAAGTCCATTAATCTGAAAGTGTTTCAATGTAGAAACACTTCGTACCATGAAAGCTAATTTGCTTCTGAAAAAAAAATTAATTACTTTGGCATTTCTAATTCTAGTGCCTTTGTAAAGAAACATATACAAACCAACATTTGTGACACAGATAGCTAGAGGTGACATGATAAAATCTCTACCTCCACCTTCAAATAATAGTAGTAGTTAACTAACTTTTCTAATTGTTAGATAAGACGGATACGTGAACACTATTCCTGATATTTGTGTTAAAACAGTTTAAACAAAGAACTCAAAAAATCCCAAACATATGTTCTTAAATAAGAAAAGAATTCTACAGTTTAGTTTTTTAAAAATGCAACTATAATAACCAAAATAAATATTAGGCTATACCTACTAGGTCTGCTTAGTTCTCAGGGAGGCCACCATCTGGATGAACTAAAATGAGATAGCAACTTCTGTTAACTCTAAGGTTAGAGCTCCTTCTATTAGATTCACATGAGAATTTCTTTTCTTCCTCAAATTTATAGTTTTGATGGGCTTTGTATATAAAAAGAGACAAATATTGGAATTATTTAATATAATGCATCTATATTAAAAAGTCATCACAAAATTATCTCATTTTATCATTAAAATTATAAGTCTGGGTGTATCTTTGCAAATTTAAAATCAAGCTCAGAGAGAAAAATACAGACTCAGATCTCTGGGTCATGAATTTAACAGGTTAATATGGGAACCTAGATCTTTTAAGGGGCGAAAATGAAAAAGTTAATCCAGAGTGTTATTTGAATAGAAAACATACATTTGTATTTGAAAGTTTCCCAACACGTGTCTGCTCTGCCCCAACGAACAAAAAAAAGGGTGGCAGGGGGTAGGAGGAGCATCAGATCAGGAATTCATGATAAAAGACACAAGAGTCCTGGAGCTCTGCTCTGATAAGCAAGAGTAGCTCATCAGGTTTTGAAAGATTCTTCACTTCTCTTACTGCTAACTTTTCCTGTTTCCTTGGACTCCTATCAGTGTCACAAGTGAGGTCAGTTTTCAGGGCTCTGACTCAACACCATCAACTCCGATTAATAACAGAACTTCTGAATATGGTGCGAAGTGCTTCTTACCTTCTGACTCTCAGATTGCTGGACTTAGGCCAAACGGAGAGACAATTCCCTTATTAGTGAGTGACCTGCAGATGTATATTAAAAAATGACTCACATAAGAATGACATGAACATTCATAAACGCAAAACCTAGTACAATGTGAGGTTTACAAAAGGTACGCAATTTTAAAATCTGCTGAATGAAACCAGGAAGAGAAATGTTCCAAGTGGATCATGGTTGCTCCTGTGACAGAAAGGGAGCTGAGAATTTCTGTGGCTATTCATGCTACTTTTAAAAGATTATTTTGTGCGTGTCACGTTCCTAGCACAAGAGGAAAAAGCAAAGAGCAGAATTCTTATTCCACGGCAATCCTTTCTTTACCACCTGATGTTCAGAAGGCATTCAAGCTCAAGACTGTTTCTGATTAGCTGCCACTTTTCAGGTAACTCCTCAAATGTCTACAAAAGAATTTCAAGTCTCTCCACACTTGGCCTTTCACAGGGTCCTCACCTTAAAAGGAGAACTAAGTAATCTCTAAACAATGACCTGTGGCTCCTTAAGATACTAGTAAACTCAGTCAAAAATGTCACATCATTAGATATTCAAGGAGGAAAATCCTCAGAATTAAAAAAGACACACACACAAAATGAGGCTTCCTGCAGCTGCTTCTGTCTCCTTACTTCTACTACTGAGCCACCTTTCACTTTTTTCTTTTGTGGCCTCTGTGGTGCCCTCTCTGTGGTTTTCTCAAACATTTACCAACATCCTGTAGTTACTGCTTTCCTGCCCCAGATTTTACCCACCTCAGAGGAAAAGCTATGTTGTCTATATAAATACCTCTTTTTGTAGAAATAAAGAGTACCTGAGAGATAACGGCTGATGGACAACAGTGATTTACTGAATGTGTGATAAAGAAACGCTGAGTATGCATGATGTAAATGGAAATGGGACTTTGCACTAAAGAACAGAAAGGGGAATCATAAGGTGGGGAAAGCAGTGAGGGGTGGGATTTCAAAAGTGGGGTTAATATTATCATTTCTTTATGTTGGTAAGTTGGTATGGGAAAAATAAAAGGTGTTCATGCATGCTAATAGTCATTCATTCAACAATATATTGAAGGATTTTATACTTTTTCATGGTCTTGCATTTTATCTTGCATTTTATTTAGGTCCTACCTTGGACCTGGGTTTAGCCAATAGTTTACTGTGCTAAAGTTAGGTCTAAGTTGAATAAGAAAATTTTATCCCTCAAAACATGAGTAGTTTGCATGTGTATTTGTATACACACGTATATGTGCAACTGCTACTCATTATTCATGGATTCTGTACTTGCAAATTCACCTATTTGCTAAAATTTATTTGTAACACCAAAATCAATACTTCTGGTGCTTTAGCAGTCATTGGCAGACATGCACAGAGTGACAGAAATTTGAGTCCCCTGTAGCGCATGTTCTCAGCCGAGGTCTGACAAGGTGATGTCTGTCTTCTTGTTTCAGCTTTCATACTATAAACAAGTGTCTTTTTCGAGGTCCGTTCAGTGCTATGTTTTTTTGCATTTTTTTCTTGTTCTTATCTTCATTGTTTAAAGTAGCCTCCTAGTATCGTGCTGAACTGCTGTCTAGTGTTCCCCAGTGCACGAAGGTTGTGATGGGCTTTATAGAGAAAATATGTGCATTAGACAAGCTCCCTTCAGGAATTAGTTATAGTGCTGCTGGCCATGAGTTCAGTGTTAATGAATCAATAATATGTATTAAATGAGGTGTCTTTAAACAGAAACACACATCAAATAAGGATATGTATTGATTAGTTAATGAAAATGTTGTGACCAGAGATTCTCAGGAACCTAACCTTGTATTTTTCCTGGGAGCGATTTTTCAGTATTTGCTACGTTCATCAGTATTCTTATCAACCTCACAGAACATAGCTACTACAAACAACAAGAATCAACTGTGTTCATTAACTAATAACCTATCTAGTCAAGATAAAAATCTGAAATGGTATATCAGAGTTTAAGCCAAAGGGTGAATCAAAAATTTGTCTAAAATATTTAAAAATTAAACAAAAAGAAGATCGGTCACCTTTCTTCTCTGTATGTTCTTAGCTATTTGTTAATTTTTAATTACAGAAAAAAAGTCTGGCTGGAAGCAGCCAGTTACAGTATAAAGCACAGATTTATAACATTACTTTAGTATTTCTCAAACTCTAGAAGGTGGAAAATGATCTTTACAAAATCGTATTTGGGGATAAACTATATCCTGATGCGACTTACTACTAGAAGCAGAGTCTTACTGTAATCATTTTACACAGAGGGTGGGAACCATTTGGGAAAGCAGAAAGTCTAAGTTTTACATTCTGAACACACACACTGCGGATGCAACGTAGCCTAGTTAATTTCCAAAACTTTAGAAATAACGGTATATATTCTATTATTGTGAGAAATACATTTAAAGGTGCAAATTGCTCTCATGGAAAAAGGCCAAGTTTACCAAAAATCATTAAACTGAATTCACATATTTTTCTTTAATTAGATTCATGTGTGTTAAGAAATATAGTAAAGCTTATAATGAAGTATTTGGCACTTTGCTGTTATAAGGAAAGGGAACTATGGTATGTGCAACCAGCTCTGGACCTGCTGCCCAGCTTAAGAGATAAGACATCACCAATACATGAAATAATGTTACCAATTACCATTACTAAGCACAATCTCCTCTTTACCGACCTACCTACCTACCCCTCAGAAGAAATGATCCCTGTGAATTTGAGGCTTTTCATTCGCATATATTTAAAGGTATTTCTTACATATCATACTATTGACCCACTTAAAAAATAACTCTTAGAATCCATAATGAAAAAAAAAGGCTTAACAAGGATGCAAAGCCCAAAACATATATGCTTTACAACTTATCAAAATTTTAAGCCCTAAATTACCTTATCACGCTGCAGAGAGAGAACTAACACATTCAACGAAGAAGATAGACTACTTATTTTATATGTAAAGTTAACCAAAATGAATGTCAAGTTCTTGCTAAGTCAACTCATCACTGTGCTGCCATGAAACTAATAAAAAATTAAAAAAAAAACTCACTTAGAAATATAACATACGCTTGTAAGAAAACATTATCACCTTCTAAACTTCAAAAATAAAAATATTCTCTTGCTGGCTGATCTTGTTTAATACAAAGCAATTTTTTCAAGCATATGTACTATTTTGGTACCTTAACTTTGCGAAAAACATATGTGAGCGGTGAAGTCCTACAAACTAGTGATGTATCAGCACCGGCACAATGAACTCCTTTTAAAATAACCTGGGACTTTATCCTTTCTCATAAAACTGATCTACTACCTTGAAGGGAGATAGTTAAATATTTGAAAGACTGAGTAACTTCCTTTTGGATTAGAATGTTCCTTACCTGGCCATGCTCTGTCCTAGCCCCAGGGCTAAACCAATGGCTGCAGAGGAAAGAGAAAAGGAGTTAGCAGGAAACTCACTAAAAGCACATGCTCTCACGTGATCAGTCTGCAAGTGCTGTAAGAAATGTATATGCCACCAGCAACAGAGCCTTAAAATATGTTGTATTTTAATGGATATTTCATGTAATCCTAGACTTACACCAATTTTGACAGAAATGTAAAAGTGCTCATACTCAGTTAGAATTACAAACTCAGTTAGAATTACATTTCCATTTAATTATGTTAACATAAACTGCTGGGACTGTATTCATTTTATGAATCGATTCTGGTTATAAAATCTACAAATGCTATCACTCACCACAACTTAATTACAGCACCATTACAACAAATGATGACCTTTTGATTGTTGGAGTTTTAAAAAACATTAAAAATACAAGAATATTATATCCTCTGGCTGTGTCCCGAGCAACAATCACACAAGGCCCTTGATGTGAATTCTAAAGCATCAGCTGAAGGTCTCTTGATCCCATTCCTTCCATGGGATTCTGGATTCTGGCTGAGAGCAAATTCAACAACAACACTGGAGACATATAAGTCATGGCACAGTTGAAACGTTCCGTTCTTGCACTGTGCCTCACCCTGCCTGGCCCACCCCATACTGTTCCAGCTGCAACTCGGGCTTCTAATAGTCTATCTGGTGATACCTTTTCAACAGGAGTTATCATTAGCTGTGTGCCCAGTCATCTGGCCAGTATTCTGCTTAAAAACTAACCGTAAACATCGAGGAAATCGAGAGAGACATTGTGGGAAATAAGCCAGTAAAAGCCCACAATCATAGGGAACGATACTAATGTTATTATTAATGCTATCTATCTTTTCATGAATATTAATGCTATCTAGTTTTTCATCATATTGAGTACAGGTATGTGCCAAGCACTGTTTAGACACATGACATGTATGTATTATTTCCCATCCTCACAAAAACCTTACAAGGTTATTCTCATGTTCCAGCTGCAGGAATGACTGAGGCTCAGATGTTAGGTTATTTGCCCAAGGTGCTCAGCGCACCATACCACAAAGGACAAAGGGCTCACGTGGAAAGGGCACATTTCCTGGTTCCCTCCAACACTTCTATGTATTCTCCTTTGTGGTACTAGAACCTGGGAATAAACAGCCTCTATATTAATATGCTCTTATTTTGTCTATGCTCTTCCCGGAACATTTCTCAAGCTCATAGACAGTAATGCTCTTTGGCAGGTCAGATTCCATTTTTGCTGTGGGAATGGACACTTACAGCTATTTGTAAATGACATGTGGATTAATCACCAACTAGCAACTATTTACTGCATTTCCCCGACAACCTGACTGATAAATTTCCCCTCTGCTATGGATTGTACCCTTTTTCTTTAAAGAAAACTATTTTTTAGAAAATCAAATGCATACACACAGTTAAAACAAAACAAATAAACAAAAAGTGTTTGTTTCATCTATCCTGACCCCTAAGCCTCTGGTCAGAGAAACCACTGTCAACTCTTTCTGCCTTTTCTTTTGGTATTTAATGATGTATTTCTACAGAATATGGTTATACTGATATTTTGTGATTGATTTTAGCCATTAATAATTGACTTCCTATTATTGTAAATTTAGCTCTTTTATAACTCTCAAACCCCTATTTCCAGTTATAACACCATTTTTAATCAGTTGTGAATTACAGATACTATGACTACATGAATACTTTGTGCTGCTGAATTTTTCTTTTTGTTTCTCCTAAAGTTGACAGTTAATTTGTTTTTCTTCCTTTGCTATTATTTCTAGGTACTGGTGACCTTTTCCAGAGAAGTGTCCAGGAAGTGGTGTGGGAAGAATCTGGATTATAGTGTCATAGGTGGGTACAGAAGAAGTGGGATGTGAGGAAGTTAAGTGGGTATAGTATAATCCACTCTTTCTACAAGTTAGGCTTTCAAAGTATGAGAGGGAGAGAGAACAGAAAAAAATGGAAAAGAAGAGGTTTAAAAATGTCGTATATAATGAAAGAAGTTTTTGGAAGAAAAAAATGTTCTTTCCAATCACAGACACAGGTGCTGGAATCAGCCTTGGACAGAAGAAAAATCATTTCCTCTAATACTAAGACAAAGGAAAGTGAAAGAAGGTATATTTGGATAAGTTCATCCAAATTTGTGACTAACAGCCTTACTTTGGAAAGTTGAAGAAAAGGTCAAATTCTTGGGGGTAGTGGGGAGATGGGCAGGTTATAACAGGGGCTTGGTGACAAGACATAGAATAGCTTTGGGGGACACATAAAATGTTACGGAAGGTCATGCTAAAGCATTGCTGAAAGATCTACTGAAGTTCAAGATTATATATCTGTGTAGCAACAAATCATATAATCTTTTTTTAAATTTTATTTTTAATTTTTTTAACATCTTTATTGGAGTATGATTGCTTTACAATGTTGTGTTAGTTTCTGCTGTATAACAAAGTGAATCAGCTATACGTATACTTATGTCCCCATATCTCTTCCCTCTTGCGTCTCCCTCCCACCCTCCCTATCCCACCCCTCTAGGTGGTCACAAAGCACCGAGCTGATCTCCCTGTGCTATGCGGCTGCTTCCCACTAGCGATCTATTTTACGTTTGGTAGTGTATATATGTCCATGCCACTCTCTCACTTCGTCCCAGCTTACCCTTCCCCTTCCCCATGTCCTCAAGTCCATTCTCTAGTAGGTCTGTGTCTTTATTCCTGTCATTTTTTTTTTTTAGATTCCATATATATGTGTTAGCATACGGTATTTGTCTTTCTCTTTCTGACTTACTTCACTCTGTATGATCTTATTCACCAGTGCTCAGCAGAAGAGCAGTGGATGTAGGTAGCTGCACAGACTGATCCAAGGTTAGGAGTTTATGGAACAGGATGGTAGGCAGGATTCTAAGAGGACCCCCAGTGATCCACACCCTTGCACAACTTGCTCTCTTTGAACGTAGGAACGACCTGTGAATATGATGGGATAGTCACCCCTACAATTAGGTTGTGTTTTATGGCACAACTGGCTTTAAGAAGGGGAGATTATTCTTGGTGGGCTTAAGCTAAGCGGGTGATTCTTTGAAGGGACTGAACTCTTCCTGGTGAAAGAGATTCAAAGTATGAGAGTTTCAACTGGAGAACCCAACATTTATTGAGCTTTACTGAAAGGCAGGCAGTGTTCTCGTTTAATCTTTAAAGAATCCCACAAGATAGGTACTACCCCCGTTTTGCAAGTGAAGAAACAGGCTCAGGGAGGTTGAGTGATTTGCCAGAGATTTCATAACAAAGTAGCAGAGCTGGAATTCAAACCTATATATTCAATTCCAAAGCTCATGTTCCTTTTAACTATTATACATATTGTCACCAGTTAGGGTAGCAGAAGTTGAGGCAGAAAAAAAGACTGGCACAGGTGCCTGTCTAACTCACCCAGTTAGGTTTAGATGTTTCCTTGTCTAAGCTTTCAATACCTTTGCACATGTCTCCATTAAAGCAGTTATATTCATATATTGTAGTTGTTTATTTATCCTGATAAAAAAAATTGGAGGTCCTTAAGAAAGAGATACTGATGATAATTGTAGTAACAGAACAGTAATAGTAGTTGGAAGGAAATGTAGTGGTAGTAATAATAGAAGTAGCAGTAAAAACACTCCCACAACTCAGTATCTCAGTAAATGTTTGATACCTACTGGGAACCGTGGCAAGGGTCATATGTAGATTACCTCATTCAAACCTCACACCTTACGGAAGAGTGCTATTGCTGTTCAAGGTCACAAAGCTAGCAGGCACTGGTGTCAAGACTGGGACCGAGGCTGTCTGATTCCACACCCTGGGTTCTTAACCACCATTCTCTTTCATTGCCTTCAGTTATGGTAATTTGGGGGAGGGGAGTTTTTCCCTTTTGCTCCGTTTTCTTTTTTTCTCTTTTTTAATGGACTCATGGAATGTAAAGGTTACTTAATAACTTTTTAGTGAAAACATGAACAAATCAGGAAATCTAGAGAAAGTAGTGTCCTTGAAATCCAAAGAGTCAAATTTATGTAAAGACAGCGGAGGAAAAAAGGCCGTGAAAGAGGATGAAGTTGTAGAGGCATTTATTTACACTGGAGCCAAGATTCCCAAGGGGACTTATGAGGGAGGGGCTAACAGTGAAACGCACACCTGGGAGGAGGGGACGCAGAAGAGTCTGAAATTGATCAATTGCCCGGGATGGCTAGACCTAGAGACAGAGCTGGATGGCCTGTCTGTTCTCAAGATTCCGAGGGGCTGCATGTGGTTTCTGGGCTCACTTCTCCCTCTAGGATACAGATGCAGTTTGGGGATGTCTAAGAACTGAGCCTGACACACATTATTTCATTTAATCCTCACCTGCCCTGTTGATAATGGGACTAGCCATCACCTATGGAGCCCTCGCTATCGCGTTCTTTTTAGCAGAGCAATGTGGTCGGTAACTGGAGTAGAAAGGAGTTTTTTGTTTTCCTTTTAAGTAAGAAGTAGATAATAAAGCTTTAGGGAACAAGGTTTTTTGAACTAAAATCTCTGCAGACTCAGAGCTCCACACTGATTCCTTCTCACTGTTCCTTAATCCCTTGCCCTCACCCACAGTGCTGAATTACAAGTAGCAGAAATGTACAGGATTTCATGAGAAGTCAAATGATGTTACAGCTATGCAAAAGGACAAAGCCAACCTCAAAATTCTTAACTGATGTCTCCTAAAGAAGTACTTTCCAAAAAGAAAGAGCCACAGCAGTTTATAATACAGATTTTGGTTTTTAGAGTTTCTATTTTTTATAGAGTTTCTATTTTTTGACTCAGAAGCATAATTTTATATTAACTTAGTGTGTCCTGTGCACATAATGGTCTAAACTTGTGCTCTCTAATATGGTAGCTACTAGTCACCTATGGCTATTTAAATGAATATTAAAAATTAAGTTCCTCAGTTGCATTAGCCACATTTCAAGTGCCCTAGACATACATGGTTAGCAGCTACCATCATCAGCAGTGCAGATACAGAACATTTCCATTACTGTGAAAAGTTCTATCGGACACCGCTAGTTTACAGATTATCACTGAAAATTCGAATCAACTTTGGAAATGGAATATAATCTTCTACACTGAACATCTTCCTTGTGAACCATAACTGCCTTATTGAAGAGATTTGTAAGTATGAAGAAGTGTACAACAGAAAGGGGGTGGGTTGAGGAATGGGGAAGTAGAAATGTCTGTTAAACTCCTAACTCAATATTCTATAATAGGGTTTCATGGATCAAGACATGGGAATAAAAATTAAGGTGAGAGGAGAGCGTATTAAGAAGAAGCCATATGCTAGGTGAGAACTAGATCTTGGCAGCAACTACAACTGAGGATGCCAAAAGGCTAAGGTACATGTGTCAATGTAGAGGACATTGACAGGGAGCTCCACACGACCTTCAGGACCTAGGATGATACGTGAATTTTGGTATTCTTGGTCCTATCTCTGCCTGTGGTTCTCAAAGTGTTGTCTTCAAAGTGTATTCTATGCAGCCCTGGGCGGGAGTGAGGACGTCCCTGGAATACTGAACTAGTAGTCACTGTATTCCTCACTGCCATGAACTTGCAGGGGGAAAACAAAAAAGCCAGTTTCAGTTAAGAATATTCTTGACATAGCAGTAAACATTTTTTATTAAATCTCAACTTAAGAAAATTATTCGTGGTGAAATGGGCAGTACACAAAGTATAAAGCCTTATATATATATAAAGTATAAAGCCTTTTTTTTTGTGTGTGTGCGGTACGCGGACCTCTCACTGTTGTGGTCTCTCCCGTCGAGGAGCACAGGCTCCGGACGCGCAGGCTCAGCGGCCATGGCTCACGGGCCCAGCCGCTTCGCGGCATGTGGGATCTTCCCGGACCGGGGCACGAACTCGTGTTCCCTGCATCGGCAGGCAGACTCACAACCACTGCGCCACCAGGGAAGCCCTTGAAAGTCTTTTATTAGTTATCCTATTACAGTCTTCTGCAACAAAAATGTGTGTGTATATCTATATAACATACATACACATGTATATAAATACACATATAACATTTCCTTAAGGATCTGTGACTATAAAACTAGAGTAAAAATTATATTGAAAAGTTTACAAGTTAGTCAATGCTAATAATAATTGTTAGTTGATAACCATCAGTTACTTAAGGTCTGAAATAGTTTTCATTAGTACTCAACTAAACCAACATAAATACATTTTGAGAATACTAAACATAAAAATAAAAATAAAATTTTATTAGAAAGCTATCATTAACACGTTTCCCCCCCAAATTAGTTCACATATCCATTGATGAATATTACCATTAGCATCAATTCTACTGATATTTTTAACAATTTGAGTGCTCAGAAACCTTGTTCACACAAATTGACAAATGGAAATAAAAGGAATTTGGTTAGAACCAACACTTGATTATTGAACTCCTTCAGAGTTTTACGCCAAAAAATATCACACACAATGATTTCAAGATTAAGCGGTATTTTTAATAATCTACCAGATGCTGAAAACAAAGAATTAGTAACTACCTAAATTGCATAAAGCTTTGTGACTTAGTCATTTGATTTAATCTGTCAACATCATTATCAGTACAATATGAATGACCCCCTGTTTGGAACCCAAGAGGATTTTACACTACAGGGAAATGTGCCAAGATAAGATCAGAACTGAGAGGGCATCTTTTTTTTCTAAAGTGGAAGAAAGGCAATTTTAAGACTCCCGCCTGAGGGTAGGGTCCCTGAAGCACCCAGCTCTGAGACTCAAAGGACTGCAAAGAAAGAAGCAGTTCTTAATGGGCACGTGAGAGCTCTCTGTGGCTGTCCCTCAAGGTTCAGCCCAGAGGGAGCCGGATGTTTGCCTAAAAATGTCCATCTCCCAGTCTCCTCCTGGAAGGCAAAGGTTTGATGGCAAACCTTACAAGCTGCCGCCTGAGGTTCTAGAGTCTAACTGAGGATGCATCTAGGGGCTGGCTGCCATCCTCCTCAGAGTCCAGGGGCCTGGGGTCACTTCCCCTGCCTCCTCACTCCTGCTTGCTGGAAAAACAAAACCAGGCTGCTAGCTTGTACACATGTCTGGTGCCCCAGCTTTTGCAGCTGCCTCCTGAGGGACAGGCCCTGGATCTCCTGGCTCTGACAAGTGGAGCTTGCATTCACTAGTCTTATAGGACTACAGCAAACAAAGAAGCAGTTTTTAAACAGACACAGGAACAATGTCCCCTCATGGCAATACACCTAAGCTCAGTGTAGAGGGAGCAGGCAAACACCCATCTTTGTTCTCCCTGGAAGGGTCTTAACTACCTACTTTCCCAGCTGTTACAAATGATCACATAAAAATACTAAGGATCACAAGAAACTACTATAAGCAATTATTTGCCAACAAATCAGATAACCTAGAAGAAATGAATAAATTCCTAGAAACATAAAATTTACCAAAACTGAAATCACGAAGAAACAGAAAATCTAAAAAGACCAATTACTAGGAAGCAGATTGAACCAGTAATCAAAAACTATCCCCCCCAAAAAAAGTCCAGGACCAGATCACTTCACTGGTGAATTCCATGAAATATTTAAAGAAAAATTAATACTAATCCTTCTCAAAGTCTTCCAAAAAATCAAAGAGGAGGGAACACTTTCAAACTCATTTTACGAGGCCAGCATTATATCCTGATACCAAAGCCAGAGAAGGATTCTACAAGAAAAGAAAATTACAGGCCAATATTCCCAATGAAC
This sequence comes from Delphinapterus leucas, assembly GCF_059928025.1. Classification (NCBI taxonomy): domain Eukaryota; kingdom Metazoa; phylum Chordata; class Mammalia; order Artiodactyla; family Monodontidae; genus Delphinapterus; species Delphinapterus leucas. Next base: position 21,990,979 of record NC_143129.1, read on the forward strand.
ATAGAAAAATCTTCAATGAAGTATTAGCAAAACAAATTCAACAGGGTCATACACAATGATCAAGTGGGATTTATTCCAGGGATGCAAGGATAGTTCAACAACTGCTAATTAATAAATGTGATACATCAAATTAGCCAAATGAAGGATAAAAGTCTTATGATCATCTTAATAGATGCATAAAAAGCAAATGATAAAATTCAACATCTTTTCATGATAAAAACTCTCAACAAATAGAAGGAATGAATGTACCTCAACATGGTAAAGGCCATATATGACAACCCCACAGCTAACATCATAGTCAATGGTAAAAAGCTGAAAGCTTTTCCTCTTAGATTAGGAAAAGGACGAGGATGGCTACTACTCTTGCCACTTCTATTCAACAGATATTGGAGGTCCTAGCCAGAGAAATTAGGCAAGAAAAAGAGAGTGAAAACATCCATACCAGAAAGGAAGAAGTAAAATTGTCTCTATTTGCAGACGACCTGATAGTACACATAGAAAATCCTAAAGACTCCACCAAAAAGCTATTAGAACAAATGAACAAGTTCAGTAAAGCTTTAGGACACAAAATCACTATACATAAGTCGGCTGTGTTTGGATACACTAACAACAAAATATCACAAAGAGAAGTTATGAAAACAATCCGATATACAATAGCATCAAAAATAATAAAATATTTAGGAATAGATTTAACCAAAGAGGTGAAACATCTATACACCGAAAACTATAAAACACTGATGGAAGAAGACACAAATAAATGGAAAGAGATTTTGTATTCATGAATAGGAATAATTAATATTGCTAAAATATCTATACTATGCACAGATATCCACAGAACGAAGGGAATCATAAAAATTCCAATGTCATTTTTCACAGAAATAGAAAACAAATCCTAAAATTTGTATGGAGCCATAAAAAACCCTAAATAGCCAAAGCAACCTTGATAAAGAAGAGCAAATCTGGAGCTATCACACTTCCTGATTTCAAACTATCTTCAAAAAATACATACTAAATATATGTATATTATATTATAGCAATCAAAAAAGTATGGTATTGGTTAAAAACAGACACATAGATCAATGGAACAATATAGAGAGCCCCAAAATAAACCCATGCATATATGGTCAATTAATATACACACATACAATGGAGTATTTATTCAGCCTTAAAAGGAAGGAAATCCTGCCATTTGTGACAACATGGATGAACCTGGAGGGCATTATGCTAGGTGAAATAAGCCAGACAGAAAAAGATAAATAGGGCTGAAATCATTTATATGTGGAATCTTAAAAAAAAAAACAAAAAGTTGAACTTCTAGAAACAGAGTAGAATCGTGGTTGACAGGAGCTGAGGTGGGGAGTTGGGTGGAGGAGCTGGGGAGAGGCTGATAAAAGGGCACCAACTTTCAGTTATAAGATGAATAAAGCCTGAGGATCTAATGCACATTAATCACAACTGTAATTAACAATATTGTACTGTATGCTTTAAAGTTAAGAGAGTAGATCTTAAATGTTCTCACCAAAAAAAAAAAAAAAGTAAATATGTGAGCTGATGAATGTGTTAATTCGATGGTGGGAATCTTTTTACAATGTGTGTATGTATATGTATATAAATATACATAAAATCATGTTGCACACTTTAAATATTCTACAAGTTTTTATTTGTCAATTATATCTCAATAAAGCTGAAGGGAAAAAAAAAAAAAGAAATGAGTTGCAAAAACTGTGCAGCACCCTGGAAGGGCATCTGAGGTAATGAACATATCAGCTGTGATCTTACAGATAAATAACAAGAAAGGTCCTCCAAGAAAGCAGAAAAGGACTGCTTGCCAAATTGGACGTATATCAAGTGCTTCCTTTACCAAATAGGAGCTTTTGTTGAAATAGGCTGCATTCTCCACAATTCTATATTTTATATGCAGTCACCTTTAATTTATGCTACATACAACATACTACAAGGAGCCATAGCCAGATCTGATTAAAGCTTCATGTCACTCAGAGGTCCCGGATGAGATTTTGAGACAGATAATGTAACTGGATGAGACTTTGAAGTGGTCTTCTTTGGGAAAGGCAGGAAAGGTATTTCACACAGTATGTATGTATGGAGTGAAGAGTGTGTATGAATGTTGAAAAGTCAGTGAGCTGAGTACGACAAATTTTGTTAGCAGCTACTCAATGGAGAGTATCCTCTTCTTATCCTTATTTTGTTAGGGGCCACTATGTGCCAGACTCAAGAAACCTATCATGACTGATCTAAACCTTTGCTAGACACCTACTTTCCTAAACTCGCTTGCAACTATGGGTGACCAAGTAACCCAGTTCTGGTCAATGAGAATTAAGGGAAGGTGGGTGAGTGATTTTTGAAAATAATTTTGTTTCTTGAGGAAAGCTGCTGTACTGTCCTCCCCTCTTCTTCCTGCCTTGAATGCAGACATGATATGTGGAACCATAGGCGCCATCTTGAGACTATGAGGCAGTAAATGTGAAGACATATAAGAAAAAAAGACCAGGAAGATGCTATGTGTTGAAATGTGTCCCCCCCCACCCCATCCAAAGATATGTTGGAGTCCTAACCCCTAGTACTGTAAAATGTGACCTTATTTTGAAATAGGGTCTTTACAGAGGTAATCAAGTTAAAATGAGGTCACTAGGGTGGGCCCTAATTCAATTTGACCTTATAAAATGCTATTATATATCTGTATCTGTGTCATTATAAAAAGCAGAAAGTTGGGACACAGATACAGACACAGGGCAAAGGCAATGGGAAGATGAAGGCAGAGACTGGGGTGATGTAGCAGAAATCAAGGAACAGCAAGGATTGCCATCAAACCACAAGTGAGGAAGGGGGCAAGGAACAGATTCTCCCTCAGGGCCCTCGGAAGTAACCAACCCTGCTGATACCCTGATCTTGGACTTCCAGGCTTCAGAAATGTGCGACACCCAAAGCACTCTTAAGGAAGAAGAGCAAACCTTGGAGGTGTCATGCTCCCTGGTTTCAAACTATACTACAAAGCTATAGTAATCAAAACAGTACAGTACTGGCACAAAAAAAGATACACAGACCAAGGGAACAGAATAGAGAGCCCAGAAAAAAACCCACACTTATACGGGCGATTAATCTATGACAAAGGGGGCAAGAACAGACAATGGGGAAAAGACAGCTTCTTCAATAAATGAAACTAATATAATATTGTATGTTACCTATACTTCAATAAAAAGTATTTTAAGAATATAGAAAGTTAAAGGGAGAGTGCAAGAATGCAAGAGGAATTTTATTCTGCAATGAAATAAAAGAAAAAGTATGGAAAAAGAAAAGAGCTATGAGACAATACATTTGTTGTTTAAGTCACCCAGTTTGTGACACTTTGTTACTGTAGCTCTAGGACATGAATACAGGTGATGAAGCAGAAAAAGAGAAATAGTCTGGCCCTTGATAATATCCTTAAGCTTAGTAGCAAGCCCTAGAGCCACCTTCCTTCTAACTTCGCGTGTGAGGAAAATAAAAACCAAACCTTTTGGTCTGAGCTAGCATTAGTTTCATACTCTGTTACTTGAAAAATATAACAGATGACTTTTCAATCAGTCTTGAATAATAAATAGGGTTTTGACAGATATGGATAGGAGGAGATGAATGAGCAAAGTCACTGGCTAAAGGGGCCAGTGCAGCAGAGGTTCTATTCAGGGCACAGAGGTAGACAGCTGGACCACTGGTGTTAGGAGGAAGAGATAACGGATAACAAAGTGGAAATGTAACTGGAGCCAGGTTGTGGAAGGTGTTTAACAATATGCTAAGGTTTGTCTACTGTCAAGAGGCAATCAATACTGGAAGTTTTAATAGGAAAATAAAAGGATCAGAACTGAACTTGAATAGTAGAAGTAAGTAGTATGTACTGAAATAGTGAGAGAGTAGAGACAGAAAGATCCATATAAAAGATAACAGAGCTGCAATTAAAATAATGGAGGAGGATGTGGAAAAGAGGAGGTCAGGATGAGATACTAAAAAAAGTGGGCGTAGCAGGTAGGGCGCGAGGTAGTAAAATGACCGTTTTAGTCCCGAGTGTTGAGAGAATTGTAATCAAACACATTGGTATGACTTGGGAAACTCTAAAAACAGTGGCATCTAAGTTCCATCCCCAGAAACTCTTATTTATGGGGAGATGGGTGTGGAAGGGTTGTTGGGATATTACAATGAGGGTCATACCGGCTAATTTCAGAAGCAATACTCAACTGACATTATTGCATTTGTCCTATTTTAAATACAAACTTTTATGTCTTCACTCACTCAACAACTGGCACTGGATTACGATGGTGATAGAGATTGTTTGCCCTCAGGGCATTTACAATCTTTACCAAATGCGAGTTTTGGCTTAAATATAGCTCTAAATCTACTTTCTTGAGTATTTGTTTTCTATCAGAACAGAAAATCGAGACGGAAACATACAAATCTTCTGGTGGTCCTTATGAGATAAAAAATGCTTTATCCATTTTTATTTTTATTTTTTTTCTGTTTGAGTGAAAAAAGAGAGAAGGTCTTTTATGGGATAATGAAACAATGAGTAAGATAAGCTATTAAGAGGGAAGATTGTGATATCATAAGCTATAAAAGTAAATATATAAAAATAATCTATATAGATATTTTATATCATATAAATTATACTATATTAATATTTATAAATTAAGCTACATCTGAACAATAATTTCTGCTTTATATTTGATAAAAAGTAGATTTAAAAAATAGAACCTAATGGGTCCTAATATAATTGTTTTCCAGAAAAAATTCATTCAATAATTAATTCATATCGTTCCATACTTTAATGGTCTTTCTCAAGTGCAACCAGCTTCATAGGAGGCACATGGTATTGAGCCAAAATACACAACTTATTTCAGGTTTTCCAACAAAGATGTATTTAGAAATAGAATTAGCACCTAGAAATTCACCCCATAACTCGCCAAGCCACAGCTTTACTTTTTTGGAGTTATCTAGTAAATTAGTCTCTTCCTTTTGTTGCTAAATGCAAGTACTTTCTGGTCCCATCACAGCTCATGCTGGACAGGAGAAGAGGGTAGAGAATTCATGAGGAAAAGACTCACTCTTCATTTCAGTACCTTAGAAAGGGTTGTAGAAGGAAGGAAGTGAGGATGGATGAGTCGAAGGAGAGCTTGATGCTACTTAATGTAATGAAAATTTAAACGCTTTGAGATAATCTTATATATGACTTTCAGTAACACGTGAATTTCAAATTCTATTGCAAGTAAAATAAAAGAATGATTACTTAAAAACTTTTCTTTATATTTCTGTCATGGGTTTCATTTAAATTGTTCTTGGACTACTGTCCTTGGTATATGATGTTTACTCTTTTATAAGACAGATTTAAATTGAACCACCTTTACTAACAATAGCTACCAATTTCCCAAAAGGAAGATACAGAATAGCCCAACAAGATTATACAAATACCATGCATACTCACTCATGGTGATGAGAATCTGGAGAAAAATGAACCATTCTCTTGTTACTGACTGGGCCAGGAGTGGTCACCTGAAAGGAGATTTAAAACCAAAAACAGGTCACCGTTGAGTGTGTAAAAAGGCAGTGAATAACAGGGATGTTTTCATTTGAGGACATCCACTCTGAAATGGAGAATATAACGATTCTCAAAACCTAAGACACAACTGCATGGACCAAAAGATACTTTAATTCCTGGTAACAATGTGCTATTTGTTTTAGTCTAGCATAGTTCCTCAGCTAGAATTTTAAGACTATTTAAAAAGTACCTTCATAACAGAAAAAAAAAAAATCTTTCTTAAGAACTAGACCACTGACTCTCATTTCCAAATACTGTACAACTGCAAATATATTTAAATGTATATAAAAAAAGGTTTACTTAATTAGATTAGTGTTGAGAAGGTGATATTTCCTAGGACCAACGTGTTTGTAGTTAACTCCTAAATGTAAATAACATGTATTATAATGCACACGTTTTAAATGCATACAAATTAGGGGTTTGGGATTAAACTATACTCACTGCTGTATATAAAATAGATAAGCAACAAGGACCTGCTGTACAGCACAGGGCACTATATTCATTACCTTGTAATAACCTAGAATGAAAAAGAATCTGAAAAAGAATATATACATATATATATGTATAACTGAATCACTTTGCTGTATATCTGAAACTAACACAACATTGTAAATCAACTGTGCTTCAGAAAAATTGCATTCAAAGACTTAAGTCAAGGAAGTAGTGAGTAGTCCTTTTTATAGTTTTCCCATAAAGTTAGGAATTATTTGTGTATTTACATAGAACAAAATGTAATTTCACTTAAGGGAAAAAATTTTATTCCTTTATTTCTAAATCAAATTAAAAAGCTGAGAAAGAATTCAAGGTTCAACTTTTTTGATATTGCAAGCTATTCCCATTTTTAAAGAAAATGTCACAACTTTCCTATCCTATAGCGGGTTCTCAACGGGAACATAAAAACAGCACGAATCCACCATCACAAATGATGAAACATAAACTGACAGCAAAAGGCTTTACATTATGGTCCGCTGTATTAAAAAAAAAAAATCCCTCTGTAATTATAGAAGTGCCACTTAACGTACAGAATCCAAAAAGGCATGATGAGGCAACAAATACCCCTCAGAAGAAACGAACATTTTCAAAAATGTTATTTTGTCCTGTATCAATTGGGTAACGTGGATGCCAGCACACACTGAAACTCTAAGAAATGCAAATACTGCAAATGTGCACAGATGATGACATTAATAACCCTATGGTTTGAGCACCACAGGTAAACATGTGGCTCAACTCCAGGACTACATCCTGCATTCATCTCAAAATGAGGTTTTCATGCTATTCCAGTGGGTAACCCTGGAATATAGTAATCCATTTTCTACACAGTGGCTATGAGAAAAGCCGACTGCGCCTATGTCATGCTTTGTTAGAGGTTCATGATCACATTATCTCATGGTGGACCTGACACTTTTATTCAGTTTACAGTATGTTCTATGTACAGGCAACTTATTTCCTTTGCCAGGGCTGCTGACAACCTTTTCCACACTATATTAATCTTGTTTACTGACTTTATCTTGGTACAAATATCAGAAAACTGAACTTTTTATCTCAGAGAAAGAATAAACAAAGTGTTGACAGAAGCAGAAGCTATTTTCAGGGCTAAAATTGCTTGTTTACCTGCAGCTATACTTATGGAAAAATGTTTAAGTCTTCCTCTGGCTTGAAATACGTAATCTGAAATTTAATAAATGAAGAAATTTCACATATACCCATGTGATAAATTGCCTGATGAAAACAATGCAACTGAATACAACAAAACAGAATTTATAACTAATATATACCACAATACAAATGTAAGCTTTCAATCTAGTCAGAAATAATCATACTATGTATTTCTCAGAAATCATATATAGAAACTATAAGCTCAATTCAATTGCTGTAAATAACTCACAAAAGATTTACAATATCAAATGTAGCTATTTAAATGACTCTACATATTTACCTAGTACATGGCCCTTTTTAAAAAAAAAAAGAGGTGAATATCCTTCACTGTTATTTCAAGTCAATTTTGGTTTTACTTTTAAAGATATGTAAAGAGGCATAATTTAGAACTTTTTAAATGAAATAAAGAAACACTGAGATCCATCCATGATGATCTTAGGGTCAATGACACTGGCCTGCCTCAGGAGTAAGCTATTCTAACAACAGGAATCTTTTGCAACTTTAGTGACTAGACATGCTTACCAAAAATCTGAGGGTAAGATCTTAGTATAGAATTCAGCTTATGGAAATCAGGGCTATACTGGAGTTTCAGTGTTTTTTAAACTTGAAAACATGTATTTAATATGATTGATTATTAGTAGATACTTCAAAGAATTATAAAATGTCAAGAAACATTCTTACAGAATTCTTCCTAAAAATTTATAATTTGGGGTTAATCTTTCTAAAAATAAAATGAAGCAACTTAAAATATCAGGTCAAAGTATTAATTTCTAGTAAATGATTAAGTATGGTGATTATTTTATTCTCCAAAAAATATGCCTTCCAGGTATTACAGAAATGTCTTAGAAAGAAATCACAAATTAAAAAAAAATCATAACTCTTTAAATATCCCATAAGATATTCATGTTGTAAAAGTTATTTGTTAGAAAAAGTAGATTTTATTTCAAAAGGTCAGATAAGAAACAGGTATTCTGTTCTTCATGAGAAATAGTATCTCCACAATCCAATTCCTGTTATTTGTTAAAACTCTGGAAACAATCTTTTATATAATTAGCCAATATTTACTGATAAGAATCTTAAACATCACACTATATGCCCTGAATTTTTATGATTCATTTGTTAAATATTACTAGGTCAATAGTGACTACAATCCTAAATAAAGTAGGCATATTTCTTTTCAGTATCTATGTTTATTATGCAAATTATTAAATTAAAAAAATAAAGTCAAAGTTAGATAGGAATGAATGGTCTCTGGATAGCATAGTGTTTATGTCAACTTCTGGCCTTACTAGATTGTGAAATAAACTATAATGCTAAAAGATCACATGGATCTCAGTTTTTACTGTTGTTACTTACAATCAAGTTATCAACCTTAGAAAATCAGAAATGTAGTAGTTACTAGACGAAAACTTAATAACAGCTGTACAAGTACCACTATCAAAATTCATAAGGTCAATAAGTACCAATATAAGGGAAATTGAGCCAAATGATTTCAATGACAAAATATCTTTAGCAGTTTTATTAGATACATTAAAAGAAATTTCTTATTTTTTCTATCACTGACTTATCAACACTGATTTTATGACTTTCCTTCAAAGATAGACAGAACAGCTGGTTTTATACCTCATTTTCACTTTGTTATTATTACCAAACCCACTGCATCTCATCCCATTCTTCTATAATTAGATGGCTGAATGAACTACTTCGCATATCAGGTAAACTTACCTGAGACACAACGGTCTTATGAGATTAATAATGAGTTTGTTCAACATGAATGATATCCTACTTATGTTCTCAATGAATAAGATTCCTTCTATAAATTCAGGAGATGTTATGTCTCCATAGAAGCACAAGAAACCATCATCCTTTCTTCTCTGCCTCTAGTAGAGCCATTGTCCTCCAACTTTTCTCTCACTTACAATTATATTTTGCTTTCCAAATGCTATTCTGCTTCAGTGCCTACACTGACAAACACTTAGGGTGGCAGGCTGCCATTCAAAAGAAGGCCTTTCAGTTTTGTGAGAACTGGTCAATCAAATCCACCCGGCCTCCAGGCTACAGCGAGACATTGTCTGAGCCTCCCTGCCAGTTTGTCAAGACCCAGAAGCTTCCTGCTTCTCTAAGGACCATTATTAATTTGACTCAACTTCTCTGAAGAAAGAAACAAGCCTTTAAAGTTTAGAAGGCTCTGCATGAAGGCCCCCCACCCCCGGTACATTCAATAAATGTGTCAGTCAAATATATGTGGCAGATACTAAGGAAAACAACTCAACAGCAAGAGGCTTAAAAATAGGACTTTAAACCCTGGGGGTAAGAAGTAAGGAAAGGAAAGCAAAGAGGTGGAAGGAAACTAACTTAACTATAGTTGCTAGTCTATACATTATCTTCATTTAAAAACAAGCCCAAGAAAATCATATTCTAAATGTTTTGCAATAGTTGATTTTAATTAATAGTTGTTAAATGAACGTGTATAATGTCTATCTTTTAATCACATACAGAAGAATGAAGAAAGATTCTCCAGAAGTATTTCAAATGAGGGCACCTGAGTTTACATAAGTGTTCTAAAAATTTGGTACAAGATAGTTGGGAGAATGAATAAAATATTTCATTGTGTCACCTATCCTCATATATAATATTACAGAATGGTCACGATTCACAAAAGGCACAATTTATTTGGGGATGGAAAGCATTCAAGAAAATAACATTAGAATTACTTCTAAAACAACATACAAAAAAGTAGAAATTACTTTTCATGCTTTTCAACATGTCGATTTTCTCATTCCAGAGCCATCCATAGCTCCACACTGAAAGCAAAATTAAAACTAATGAGAAATGCATTTGAAGCCCTCTCTAATCTCATCCCTGCTTTCCACTGTGATCCTTCTCTCCAGCTCCTGATACAGTAGTTGATTGTTCCTTGTTCTAAACCCCAAACTGCTCTGCTTGATACAATTCAACAAATATTTACTAGTTACCTATTGTGTATATAAAATCATGCTTAAATTTACTATATAATGAGTGGTATATGGTTCCCATTCAGTTGGGTGACTTTAGTTGTATCGTTACGTTGATCGTTACATTGATTTAGTTATATTGTTACAAATATTACTAATCTTTTTTATATAATGATAAAGTTCTGTGTTAAGGGACCCCTCTAATTCCAAGGTGTTTTTTTTTGTTTGTTTGTTTGTTTTAAAGAAAGAAAGATAAGTAAATAATTCATGTGCTAATGTTTGGGATTTTATAAAATCTAATAACATTACAGAAAGATGTACTAGGTTCTCATCATTATTCATACCTTTAAGTATACCAATATTCATAAACATTCTTGCTCTTATCAGCAGAGCTCACCCTGGTAAGATTTTAGGGGAAAAAAACCTCTTTTTAGGATCTATGCAGCATCTACTATTCATAGCCTTCACGTTATCTAAATTATATTGTAGTAGATGTAAGACAGTGAGTGAATCTGATGACTTTTACCTGGGTGTCAAGGTTAAAGATTCCACATTGTTCCATTATACTTTTACTATGCAATTTTTAACCCTTCTTGGAAGGATGTAAGCATGAACAGCCCAACAATAAAAGTGTGATAATGACTACCCATGACACATCAAGAATTAATACAATTTGTAGAAATATTTTTGTGATTAATGATGACACTCCTATTCTTTATCAGTCTTTCCTGCTTATAAGGTAAGTTTTCACAGGCAAGATGGCTAAAGTGAATCGACATCATTATCCTCAAACACTAGATGAAGAAACTAACACCCACTGAGGTGGGGGCACATCACACCCAGATTACAAAGACTAAAAACAGAGCTAGATTTGAACCTACGTTGTTCTATCCACAATTTACTAAGTTTCCCCTACAGGGGACCACACAAAGGAGACAATACATCAAAACAAGTGTTTTTTGTATTTGGGGATTTGCCACAGGAGATGCTGGCTTGAATCTAGAATACACTCTTGGAAAATCTTCAGCCTAGAAATATACATTCAAGGACATTCTGGTCTTTACTTGTAACTTCAGGGTAACCTACAGGGCTATTTTAAATATAGGCAAGAGTGAGCATGGCAGCTTAAACAGGGTTGTCAGCCCATGTTATGGAGAGGCTAACAAGAATAACAAATGGCTCCACCGCTAGTCATTACAGGCAAAGTAGTAAAAGAAATTTAAAAATCGCACTAGAGAGGAGTAAACATTTCATGATGAGAATATGTGAAGAAACTTGGAAAATTTGAGAGCTTGGACTATTTTTTTCCTTCAAAAGCAGATAACAATGTAAATGTGAGATTACACCTTCAAACCAGAAAGGTTTTATAAAGAATCAAAAAATCACAGGAAATAAAGCACAGAGAAGCACAAGGCTATCCTTTCAACTGAGGATTACCCTTTCTGGCAGGAAGCGTATGTGTCAAACGGAAGATGCTAACCTTTTAGCTGCCAGTATCACATGAAGTAGTGACTGAAGACAGACTTCAGGTAATCTGGAAGTAATCTTAGTACATTTTCAAGTAATAGCAGCACATATACCTCTTTAAAAGAATTCTCAAAATGCGAATTATACTAAGCAGATAGAGGTGTGGAAATACACACACATACATATGTGTATATATGAGACAACATTAGCAATTCTTCTGTTTTCATTCTAAAACTAAACAACGTAATTGTTTTAAATCTTCTCTTTTAACAGTTTTTTCCTAGTTAAAATAAGTCAGCATTAATAATTAATAACTTAGAATTATTGGCCTATTAGAATAATAATACTTCTAATTATTAAGTGCATAAATTCTCATTTCTGGCCTACAAAATAATGAATGATCTAAATGTTTTAATAGAAAGATTAATCACTACATAATTAAAATACAAATACAGCAAAATTTTTTTTTCTCACGACTCCACGGTAATTTTTCTTTTCTTTTTTTTGAGTAAGGAACTAAAAACTAACCAGCTCGGAATGATGGCCAATAGTGATTAAAGAAAGAGTTTCACTTTGCCATCCAGTTTTAGTAGCAAGCTGTGAGTGGCCTCTGCTGGCTGACCAAAGCCTTCTTAAATCACTCATTCATGATGCTTGCAATACCATAGGCTTCAAGAAAATAAGGATAGGTCCACAGGTGTTTACACAAAATCCATTGTGCATAAAGATCTGCCTTTTATAAGAGTAAATGCCAAAGTAATAAATAAAATGTGCACAAGATGGTGTAAAAAACTTTATAATCTCATCCCACTGCAACATACTTAGATTATACTCCAAATCTATACATCTTCTAAAATTTGAATTTATAAGCCATAAGAGTATGAATGTAGATTATCTTATTCAATTCACATCAAGCAATTCACATCTACATTTAAAAATAAGCATTTTCTTGAGGTTCATTTTACACACCTACACACAAACCTTTTCTCAAAATTAAGTGTATAATGCAGGGGAATGCAAAGAAAGACTGAAATAAAAACCTTTTAAACAATTAGTCATTAAAAAAGGCATTAACATTTTATATGATGGTTTACGAAGATACTAGCCGGAAACACAGTAAAGCAAAACAATTTGAAAGATTTCTAGATTATTGTACCCCTGTTTGGGTAGAAGTAACTTTATATTCAAAACTCAAAATTGCAATTAGGAAGGTGAAACCTTACTAGTATTAGGTTATGTTAATTTAGTAATCATAATAGAGAAGAAAAAAAGTTTCCATTTTTTTCCTCAGCAGCTTTCTATTAATAAAAACCTCCTGTGCATTATAGAATTTGTGATTTTTAAATTTATCTATTTAAACATACCATTATATATGATTCTCTTCATACTCTACCCAATCTATCCACTTAAAATATACCCCATTATCAAATATGCCTAATGCCGTCAAAAGGTGACTACATTTACTTTAAAAAGTTATTGTTCTCACATGTGACAATACTCCAGTATATTTCAACCCTCATTTCAGAATTCAGTCCCATTATCTTGCCTGCTCAAAAAATTGTTCACAGGGTTAGCTAGCTCACATATTAGATAACCCTCTATCTCACCAGACACCGCTGGGATATGACACACTGACCCACTGTAAGCCCTTATTATTAGCCTGAAATATATAGCACGTAATGCAGCTCCTGCCAGGGAATTTGTTTATAAAAATCCCTTTATCTCCCCGGACATTCATAACACCTTTAAAAATAATGTTCAACTATTTAAACAAATTTCAAACAACAAATAAAAATTCTAATGGATGTTTTGAAGCCTATCCTCCCATCTCTTGCAATTCTGCAGAAGCTTAAAAAGGCGAGTCACATATACAGAAAATAGAAACTAGAAAGTGTTTCCTTCTTGAAGCTTACATATATAGAGTCTATTATATAAAGAAGAGACTTAAAAAACAAAAAAGATGCTTAATAATTCCCATTCCTAATGAGAATTATAACACACTTGAAAAGCTTGGTACATGTAAAAATATTTTTTTTTTTTTTTTTTTGGTAGTATAAGAGGTCGGGGGTAACATGGCAGTGAAGGTGATTATGATAATCAGCAAACACGACTGATAAAGTAAAAAATCATTAAGATAGCTTTTTGATCAAAAATCCTACCACATACATTAAAAAACTTACTTTAGGAATATAAGCAGACTAGGAAAACTTTTCAGTGCTTAGTTATAAATTACTTAAATTATTCTGATACTGGAAGACATGATCAACATTTCAGGAGCTAAAATTACTTTCTTTCCACATTAATTATTTGATAATTTATCACACCATTATCAGTGGTGCATATGCCCTTTTGAATTGTGTGTTTTTTTTAGTTTTTCAAATTGTTTTTATAAACTAGCTTATTTCTTCCTACCTTAAGCTGACAGTGATGTTGTATGGAATTTTAATTTATATCAAAAGAGAAAAATTACAGCTGGTTTTGATATTTAAAAGATTGCCTCTAAGAATGGCAAAGATACACTGATAGTAATTTATAAGAAAAACGCTGATAGTCTCCACATTTAAAAACTGATTACCTTAATATGGTTTATATTTAGCAAATAAAACACCTAAGATATAATATTCTACAAGCTGTTCTCCTTAAGCAAAGATGCAGGCAACCACCCAGTCTCGTGTAATGCAGTTCTGATTATTATACTGTTAATTGCACTAAAACATGTCTATAACTTAAAAAACAAAACCGCGTAACTGTGACTTGAGAGGAGAAGAAAAAAGATCACAACTACAAGCATATGTAAACTAGTCTTTAAGGTATATATAAATGAGTGAATGAATTAATTAAAAACAAATCAAATATTAGTTAAAGATAACAGAATATCTCAGTATCTTACATACTATCTTTCTCAATGAATGGCTACACAAATCACAAATAATAACCTGTAACCTTCAATATCCTCTGGCCAATATATATTTCGAGTAAAAAAATCACATAGTCAGACCCTCATATCTAGGGGACATTTGTTAGTAGAATTAGCTCTAAGTTGAAAGAAGTAAATACCTAGCTTAACTCTGGTTGCATCATAAAATCAATCAGACAGCCAGAGATGGTCATGTGAGGTAAGGTCTGGCCAATAAGAAGTATGTCAATCACTGGGTGGAGCTTCTAAGGAAAATTCTTTCAATGGGATTTACTAGCTGCCATGTACTTTGTGCCCTTCTTTGTACTTCAGGTTGCCCGGGATGCAGGCAACAACACCCATTTTTTTGACTAGGAGTGAAAGATCAAAAGAATCAAAGGTTTCCACCCTGCCATCCTTTATCTGGATAACAAAGCCATCAAATGTCTTCTCATGACAGGAAGAAGGAACAAAGCAAAACACTCTTTCGCTCAAGACACCATTATTTGGGCATTTTGTTACATGCACCGAGCCCAATCCCTAATTAATAATAATAAAAGTAATACTGCTGATTGTATTCATTAAATGCTACCTTTATTCTTAAAACAAAACAAAACAAATCAAACAAAAAATACATGCCGTTCAGTGGGTCAGGAATCCACAAGAGAAGAGCTATTGAATATCTATTCTACACGCCCAGTACTCTGCTAAGTGCTACAGAAGATACTAAAGGACTGCATAATACGAACCCTGCTAGCTAATATGTTACAAACTCAAAATATATAAACCAATAAAGATGAAACAACCACTAAACTGTGTGCATTTAGTTATAACTGCAATAGCAGTTCGAAAAAGAGAAATTGTTGAAGCCCGACTTAGCACATGAGTTTTTTGGCAGAGAGACTTAAGGTGAGTGCTAGAAATGGGAAGAATTTAAGCTGATGGAAGGAGGGAAATTATATGCTAAACACGGATACGAGGTGTGGATCAAAAGAGTATTTAGACTGAAAATGAAGAAGCCCAGCTAGAGCAGAAGTCTGACGGAAATAAAAGCTGGATAGGTAATAAAGTTTCAGAAGTCTAGGAATTTGGTTCATTCCGTAAAATAGTCTATGTTCGAGTCTCCACAGATGGAGCTAGAACATCCTGACTAGCTGATATTGTCGGAGTCCAGTAAGAAAAGGGTGCCTCATGGGGTTAGCAGATGTTAAGCTATTATACATAGGATGGATAAACAAGGTCCTACTGTACAGCACAGAGAACTATATTCAATATCCTATGGTAAACCATAATGGAAAAGAATATAAAAAAAAAGAATGTATCTATCCATATAACTGAATCACTTTGCTATACAGTGGAAATTAATACAGCACTGTAAATCAACTATACTTCAATAAAAATAAATAAATAAATAAATGATACAACCAAAAAAGAAAAGGGTGCCTCAAATCAAAATAATAAAAAGAAACAAAAGAGGAGGTACTTTCATATTTTAAGTCGCTGTATTTTCACCTTCAGTAAATCCCAATCCCTGTTGCTTCTGGGTTCCTAGGATCAAGAGCCTGTGAGCTGCAAGAACGGTTTCCTCTACCTGCAGCATGAAGACGCAAGCCCTTCTGCCAGTGATGGCTGGGCCTTGAGGCTCCTGCCTTCCCACTCTTGCAGAGCATGGAAAGGAGAACTGAGGCTGAAGTAGGGGGTGAGACGGAAACCACGGTTCGAACTGCCCCCACTCATGTAGGGTAAAGTGAGGGGTAAGAGCAGACAAGCACGGGGGAACTGAGGAATATCTGCTTAGCTCCGGCACAGCTGGTAAGGAGGCAAGTCTCCAGCAGAGTCCCACATTTGAGTTGGCACTCTGCCCGAACTGGCACAGAAGTAGAAAGCTGCATTGGTGGAAGGAGGGAGCTAGATGGATAGCCTGAGAGAAGGCTACTGGTTCCCCACGGACTGAGTGTGCTAGACAGGTGATCCAGGAGTTTTGGTAAACTAATGGGGGGGGGCGGGACCAGTGGATGAGCAGTCTTGGGACCTAAAGAAGCACAGAGACTTGGAGATCAGAGACAAATGGCTGGAATGCATGGGCTTTGGTAATGGGTACCACCATGGTACCTCCAAACGCCAAACAGGACCAGACTTATACAAGTGAATGAGGTGCCTGTGTTCAGATCACAACAGCTAGACAGACATCAGCAAGGACCAAAGTGTACTGCATGGACAGGAGGACGATGCATGGACCAAAGGTAATCTTCTCCATGACCCCAAGGGCACATAAACTCCTTACTGCCTCTTGGAGAGAAGCAGATGGGAGGGGGAAAAGAAGTGCAAGACCAAGCATTTGTTAGAAACAGACTTGATACTGAGATACAGTAATGGGCAAATCCGTTTCACTTCCTGACTCCTGCATCCCCACCCACATGCTCCTTCCCCACACCCAGTACTAATAAGTGGAAACTCACGAGAAATATCAAATGGAGTAAATAAAGATGCTCCATTTTCTTTGGCCCAAGTATTAAACTTTTGCCCCACTAGACTTACAAACTGACATCAACCCTTTAAATATACTCATGAATAGAAGAATTATCCTTACACTAGAATAGATGAAAATCTTTCTGTGTGATCCATAAGCAAGTAATAAAGCATTAAGTACTTGACTAGTTTAAGCTTTCTCACTATTTTATAGCAAAATTCCACGTAACGTATTATATTTTTCAGTCTGCAGGTTACAAAATCAATTGTGGCCAAAACATCACTTTTATAATAAGATTAGAAAACAAAGCAATATGAAGTCTTATCAGTAATTCTTGCTGTCCGATGCACTGGTCACAATGGGATATATCATCCACAAGGTTTTAAAATAATAAACTAGAATTTATGGATTTCATCAATTTTCTCTTTTTCTCCAGTATAGAGTAGTTCTTAGGAGCAGAACGTCATAATGATTAAAAGTATGGGGTATGAAGCCAGATGGCCTGGGTCTAAAGCCTGATTCCTCCATGTTTCAGCTCTATGACTGCTTTAACTTCCTCATCTGTAAAATGGGTATGAAAGTAGTACCCATTTTATAGAGCTATTACGAGAATTAAATGAGATAATCTTTAAAACACATACATCAGTATCTCATAACTATCATCATTTGTATTAATTGTCTCAAGGTCTAATGCAAGATACAATCTCAATAATAAGATGACACAATAAATATTACAATAGACGTAAGCAAGAATAAGGAGCTTTTGTAGGATTGCTGGGAGTTGGGAGCAAGGAGGGTGTGCATGCAGGGTGTGCATGCAGGGGGATGGTGCAACTGAAGATGTTTATTATTGGCAGCATCAATCACTCTTTTCAGTGAATTACTTGAAACAACAGAGCAATTGTTTCTCACGAGCATATAGGAAATGCCGATACATATTTAATATACAAAGCACATCAAATTATAAAGAAGAGTTACTTTACAAATTAAGTGAAAACCACAAGGTAGCCAGTCTAAATCACAAAATTTAATTCAGTAATTTCCACAAAGACATTATTAGTGACTACATAAGCTGGTGCTTTTCTGATGCTTTTCAACTAGCGGAAAGGTCATGAGTTTAAATAGAGTTAAATATCTTATCTATAATAATGGTCCATAAATTGAATGTTTTATAGCTGATTTGCTGTTTTTGGCCGATTCTAAGGGCCTGAAGGAAACCCGAACTGGCAACCGGCAAACCATTTGAACTCATGCTATTAAAGTAATAAAGGGAATGCATCTCTTCCCATGCTCCAATTAAAGCACACACACACACACACACACACACACACACACACAAACACACACACACAGAAACACACATACACACACACACACACACACACACACACTAGGATTCTTCGATCCACATACAACAGAAGTAATTTCTCTCTCTACTTGGAATTCCTTGTTTCTTTGCATCTTTCTTATATCACTTAACAGACTGCCTCATGTTAAAATTTATATGTTTATCTCCTCTACAAGAAAATACATTTCTGGAAAGCAGTGGCTACTGTCTAATTTACCATTGTGTCAGTCACCAACAGAACTTGGAATATTTGTCTCTACTGACCCATGTGTTGAATTAGTCAAAAGCATAAGTATTGTTCACTACAGCTGATTAGCATTTTATGATAGTTATAAAACAACTTGGTATATATTCGGAAGAATTCACAAACAGGTTAAATACTATAATCTTTCAAACACCTGAATAGTTTGTCTTATAAGCCATGTTGCCATCTCTATAACTAAAACCATTCTAATACCATTTCATAAAATTAAATAGTACAAAAACCAAAACTTGGTAGGAAGTATACAGAGAATCAACTGAAAAATGAATATAATTTACTAGGTGTTTTGCATAAAGAATAGTTCACAAGTTTTAAAATACAGAAAATGAAAGAGATGCTATTACTACCTTTAATGAATTCCTAGAACACTTTTACTCAAGTTGGTCAAAAGGAACAAAGAAAAAAGAATTCCAGAAAAAAGAAGTTATCTTCAATTACCTTCCTGGGGTAGCACACTATTAAAAGAATTCATAGACAGAAAGGAGGCTGTCAAGTATTAGCATATATTCCAAGAGTACGGCAGGATATGCTCTTAAACTCACTCTAGAAGGAAGCTATCCATAAAGTAATGGTGGCATCTAAGCATCAATATAACTAAGAGACTAGATACAACTAACTTCTTGAGTTGCCCCATGGTATTAACTATGAGCTCTATAGACATTAAACCACACCATGGAATCTGAAACAATATCTTCTCACACGGGGAGTTTGTGAAACACCGACATAATGTCACTACAACCCAACTCTGCGGAACTGGCTACACAATTAGAATGCCTGCCGAGTAGCAGCACACTCCATTGAAATGTGAACACCTCCAAATGCAGGGATACTTGCACTTGTTTTATTCTTTTCTTTTGTCTTTTCTTTTATTGTTTTTTTTTCTTTCTCTGTGATGAACCCCGTATGTACTATGTAAATAGTATCCATTGTGATTGATATCACCAAACATTGATTGAGCACTTTCTAGGTGGCCCGAACTCTCAGAAGTTGCCTAGACAGTATTTCTAATGCTCACAATGCTGCAAGATTCTAATTAATATCTCAGGCTCATGAATGAGGCTTAGAGAGATGAAAAGAAACCACCTAAGACCACCTGCTTCACACATAGCAGAGACAGTATTTTAGTCCAAAAATGTCTGGTTCCTTTACTCAATAAGAAAATATTGAGCCTTTACATTATTTTCCTGCTGAGTAAAGGAACTAGATATTTATATATAACGAACAACTAACTAACAAGGACCTACTGTACAGCACAGGTTATCCTGTGATAACCTATATGAGAAAAGAATCTGAAAAAGAATGGATATATGTATAACTAAATCATTTTGCTGTACACCCGAAAAGAACACAAGGTTGTAAATCAACTCTACTCCAATAAAATTAAAATATGAAAGAGAAAGAAAGAAAATATTGAGCCTTTTCAGTGTGTCTTGGGTTGAGGAAGAGGAGATATACTGGTGAACAAAGCTGAGGAGGACCGGGTATTGATGGCATGGAAAGACACACTGAACTGAAAACAAACAAATATACAAGAATGCAGTCAAATGCTCTGTGACCGCCTGGAGGGGTGGGATAGGGAGGGTGGGAGGGAGGGAGGCGCAATAGGGAAGCGATATGGGAACATATGTATATGTATAACTGATTCACTTTGTTATAAAGCGGAAACTAACACACCATTGTAAAGCAATTATACTCCAATAAAGATGGAAAAAATATATATATACAAGAATGCGATAGATTGCTGGTAAATTCTAAGAAGGAAATAAAGAAGGAGAAGGTGGTGGGGAAGTGGAACCCCAGCTGAGCTGAGTCCTGAGGGGCGAGATGGAGCAGTGAAGCCAAGGGGAGGAGAGGTGGGAACATCCCCAGTCAAAGGAAAGAGCACATATGGAGGCCCGGAAGCAGGGAAGAGATGTTCAAGGAGTAGAACAGAGGTCGGTGTGTCCAAGGACAGATGGTCTGGTGGAGATGGGAGAGCAGAAAGGAGCTAGAACACACTGTGTCTTCGTGACCTTAATTCTAAGACGTTGTGCTCATTTGTTTAGGCCAGCAGTTCTCAGCCTCTATATTCTTGAAAATGATTGAGGACTCCACAGAGCCTTTGTTTTATGGATATCTGCTGTACTGGAATTGAAACTGCCTTAATTTTTAAATCCAAGAATCTATAACTCACTGCTTGGAGACTGCGGAAAATACCACAATATACCCCTGAGAAAATGAAGTGAAAAAAGTCAAATAGTATCTTAGTATTATTATGAAAACAGTTTTGCCCTTGTGGACCCCTTGAAGGAGTCCTGGGGATTCCCATGGGTCCCCAGACCACACTTTGAAAAGCAATGCTGTCTGCCATGGTTGTCCAAGGGTGGTCCCCAGGCCCACTGTATCAACATCACCTGGGAACCCGTCAGAAATGCAAATTCTCAGGCTTCAAGCCTCAAACTTACCGCCTGAGAACGTGTGGGAGGTGGAGCCCCACCATCTGGGTCTTATCAAGCCCTGCTAGTGATTCTGATGCTCACTGAGGTTTGAGGACCACTGTGCTATACCTTACTGAAGGAGGCAGGGCAACAGGGGAAAAACACCGGTGGGGAGGTCGTAAGAAATGCTTTCACAGCATGCAAAATTTGGTTGTCATAAGCATAAATGAAAAGCTTGAAACCAAATGCAGGAAAAGAAAAAATTAAAAACCCTGCGGCAAGTTAGAGAATCAATAGAAGGGTAGTTTCTTTCTGAATAAAGGCATCAGACTGAGTGGAAATGGAAAAGGCCAAACTGGAAACCCTGACTGATTCTGCAAATATGTATGGCAGCAAATCCAAATGTCAATCTTCGTGGGTGGATAACGCCAAAAGGGCTAGCGTGGAAATGTCGGTCTTGGGCATACGGATGCCCACAGATAATAAACAGTATCAAAGGTGCTGACCAAGACAATATATTTATGAAGAGAAAAAGCTACTTTTTATTGACTCATATCTCAGTTCTCACAAATACTTCTTCTTAAAAGAGAATAACGTCACATAACTTGGCAAGCCTTGTTTAGCAGTGCAAAGGAATGAGTTTGGTGACGCATATTAATATCTTAATGAATTCATTTAAAAACTGACACTACGTACCTTGGTTCCTTTCATTGTATCTTACATAAGTCCAATATTATTATTATGTACTTGTGTCCATAATGACATAAGGATTACCCTTTGGGCTCCCAGCAACCTCTCTATACCCTAAGCACTGTACTTACATCATTTATTACATTGTGTTTTAATTAGCTGCTTACTTATCTAACCCTCCCACAGACTATAAACATCTAGGGACTAGGAATCATGTCTTATTCAACTTTGTTTCTCCCCCCCACTGCATAATGTCTGGTACATGGTAGATAAAAAATGAAACAGTATTAACTTATTGATTTAAGTATTTATGTTTTACCTGGACACCTACATGAAAATCTCAAACAAAGGCCACGGCTGATATTTTAATTGCTTTGAATCACATATAACAGAATCCTATGTACACATGTTTTCAGTAAGCTCTTGCTTATTGAATACAGATATACGTCTTTTGTAAACGACAATGGGAATAAAACATAATTAGTGGGAAAACTCAACGTGCTCTTTTAACTATATATGGAAATATTTCAATGAATACAAAGTAAGATCTATCAAAAAGATTCTTACAGATCTTACAGTGGATTTTCCTCTCGCCATATTAAAAAAAAAAAATCTACACCACTTGCATTTTGAAAATGTAGGAGCAGCCATAAAAACATGAACAAGCATTACTCAATTCTCAAATCAGAAACCTCAGACTGCAAGTTAAAAAGATTATTAACTGGGCAGATTCTTAGCTTTATAACTGAAAACTACTCATGTCCTTTCTAGTGATCAGGACCTCAATGGTCCATATGAAACAAGGCCACATTTCATACTCAGAATGAAATTCTCCTTTAAACTGCTTCTTCTGCTTCTTAAACTATTGATAATCTGTGAAAAAAATTCAGGATATCTAAAGAAAATAAGAGCTCACAACTGGTACCCTCTGTGCCCACCACCACCTGCACTAAGCAACAATTAATTGTCCTCTTTAAATCTGGGCCGTATTGGTTCTCCCACAGTCCTTACGGGGTGACCAGATGTCACATGACCACGCGGTTGGCTGGGGCACAGTATTTATTGTAACACCAGCTGTAAAGGTACTAACTGCACTCAGCTTAGGATATTACAGACACCTGCCTCAGTTACTAGCTCAGCTTGGCTTTCAACAATTGGAAGTTAGTGTGGATTTGAAAGTCATACTATTGTTCAAATGCATGCTTTGTCACTTTCTAGCTATGCAAGTCACTTCACTTCTTTTTACTTCTGTGTAAAAGGGCAGCAGTAATAACAGCCTCACAGGTCTCTTAAGAGAATTACATATATATATATATATATATTTTTTTTTTTTTGCGGTATGCGGGCCTCTCACTGTTGTGGCCTCTCCCGTTGCGGAGCACAGGCTCCGGATGCACAGGCCCAGCGGCCATGGTTCACGGGCCCAGCCGCTCCGCGGCATGTGGGATCTTCCCGGACCGGGACATGAACCTGTGTCCCCTGCATCGGCAGGCGGACTCTCAACCACTGCGCCACCAGAGAAGCCCTACAAAATTTTTATTCCTTATCCCTTTACCCACCTCTTTTCCTTCCCCAAATTACTTACTTTTTACTGTTTACCCCCTTTCTTCTTTCTTTGTATGGTTTAGTGCAAACCCTGCAGCACCTTCTGTTTGTATGGTTAATCACTATGACTCCTTATACAATTAGCTGAATTTCAAACCCACATGTGTGTCATCAGGCATGAAAAACTTTCTGGACTACAGAGGAAGGTAGACATAATTAAAGTATAATAAAATTTGGTGGTTCATAACAATGATGCATCAGTATTAAACAAAAACCCAAAAGCAAAGAAAACCCTGCCAAACATTAAGACAAAACCATCATACCTATACACCTATCTCTTCCAACTGAAACTCTCTTCCAATTTTCCAGAGTCATATCTTTTGCCTTTCTTTTCTCTACATACTTTCTTTCTGGAAAAGTGCATCAACTCTCCTAGCTTCTATCATCATCTTTTTATTGACTGATCACACATATACAGCCTTTCCTCATCTAATGTTCCACACTTCCAACAACTAATCCCCTTCTTCCAGGAACCCTTTAGATGTCTCTTTTTGGAAATGTTAGAATCACCTTAGACTTATTATATCCAAAAAAATTCATTATCATCCCTCTTAGATCAGCTTATCTTTATGAAGTTCAATTTTTATTTATTTTTTATTATTTGTTTTTGGCTACTGGGCAGTAACAGCATTTTTCTAGTCTCACACATGAGAACATTTGGGAATCATCTAACTAACATCATGGTATGGAAGAAAGAAAGAATGAGTACTTGGCAGCAAGATAAAGTAATCTTGGCTCTCCCATATATTAACTATGTAACCTAGCTAAGTAAGTTAATTCCTCTGTGCCTCAATTAGTCTCATCCATAAATTGGGCCTAATGCTGATCTCACAGGTTATCTGTAAGGATTAAAGAGACAGAAAACATAGGGAAACAGGAAGCACAACACTCTGGCACAGACCAGGCGTGCGCGCGCGTGCGCACACACACACACACACACACACACACACACACACACTGAATATTTAAGACTTCGTGCCAGGAATTGTCACTCATACTTCAAATTCATCCCAGCCTCTTACTTCAATTTTCTTTTATCTGCACTGTGCCTCTTATACTCTCCACCTATCCAAACCTTACCTACACATAAGGCTCAATTAGTGTATTCTTCATTTATATCAGCCTACGTCTTTCTCTTCTTTCTTTCAAATCATATTGCAATTATGGAAGCATATAAAAGTATACAATTTTGAACTTATTTGCTCTCTAGTCATTAGGAAGGTTTATTAGCCTAAATGGTAGCCTCTATGAGTACAGTAAATCCTTAATCAATGACTACTCTTAAAAAAAACAAAAACAAAAAACCAGATGTATGAGCTTTGATAAGTCACTTTATGTCCCTGGCCCTCAATTTTCTAATCTGTTAAAAAAAAAATTCAGTATTTTCTCTAAAATCCTTTACATCAAAAGCATTCTGTCATGCTAAGTTGAGTTCTTAGATCATTTTCATAGAGATTAGAAAGAAAAGAAAAGGAGTCCTTTTTGGCATTTTCTTTCTCTCTGAATTTCCTCAGCCCTTTGTTCATTCCATTAATAAAGCACTTACCTGGCCACATTAGATTTAAGTACATGCCTACCCTGATAGATAGCAAATCCCTTGACAGTAGGGCTTGTTTCAATTAATCTTTGTACCTGGGGTTACTGAAGACAGTATCTGGCACATAGTAGGCATTCAATATATATTTGCTAACTTGAAATTAATTAAGAGGTTTGAGATGGGCAAAGAATGTATAAGGCTATTTGCTTTGTACTGAACACAAGTACTCTCTCTAAAAAACCCTGTTCATTGCCTCCACACTACCTTCTCACTGCTATAATATCTTGCCATTACTCAAAATACTAAAATATAGGAAATAAAATAATCATCACCACCATACATGAAACTACATCAAACAGAACGGTCAAATTCAGCAAAGTACAATTAAATCATTTAGGACTTAAACGTCCACTTAAATTAAACAAGAAAAAAAAGAAATGCTTAATTTGGTAAATACAACTTTCCCACTAATTTAATAATTTGTATAATTTCAAGTCAACAATGACATAGGAATTTCATTCTTCAAGAATTTCACCCTAATTAGAAAGTCTTCCCAAATAAAACTTGTCTTCAAAAAAAAAATGTCACCTTGAAATTTATTTTTAATTTCAAAAATTTAAAAAAATTTGAAAACTTAAAAACCCCCCAAAAATCAGATTATAATACCTAAATACTTTACAGATTTATTTCTTTCAGACAAACACTGGATTATACTCAAAAAGACTTTACCTCTCCCTTACCAGGACCCTCGAATTTCAGACTGTATAAAGATGAAATAAGTACAAAAGCATTATCTTAGCCCTACCTTTTCATCATAAAACAGGTTGATTCTGCCTTAGATGGATTCGTGTAGGTATCAATAACTGAAAAGTCTACATCCTTTAAAAAAAATTGAACTAAAGAAGTTTTGCAAGATAATTTATTCTAGAGTCCCAAAAGGCACGTGATAGTCATTCATGATTCTGCTGCAGTTCTAATGTGAGTCACATGCATGGAGCAAGTTCACAGCAAGAAAGCTGAGAATTCGTGTCTCAGTGTTATCTCTAAATGTCATTACACCAATACCCTTTATGACTTGCAGATTCTATAAATTTGGGGTTAATGTTATTAAATAATATTTTTATGTGGTATGAAATTTATTTTGGTGGCAAATTTTACTTTAATAGTTTTATACTTTGGTTTTGTGTTTACAGAATCATTAATGGCCTAAGAGATACTTAATATTTTTAGTTTTACTTTACTGGAATGGATTTTATAGGGAACATAATATGCTATGTCACATTTTTCCATCTGCAGTACACAAATGTCTCAGGACAAATCTCCTGCAGATATCAAGGGTCTACTGTAATTGTTTCCAGTCTGCCCACTGAAACCTAGCAAATGGGTAATAATACCCTGGCCTCTCCGTTCTGACAGTGACTTGGGTTGGAGGGTTAATCACCACGAAGAGCAGAAGAGCTGAACCTTAAGCGTTAAGCTGGGCATAAATCCTAACCCACATCGTATGCATTTACCAGTTGGCTCTTTAGGTCACTATGGGCCAAGTCATGTCCATCATCACTATACTTAACAGTGCTGGACCCTAATTTTTCACATTGTTATGAAGCTATGCTATCAAAAAGCATGGGTATAGGGACAGATTCAAGCCCATGCCTTGTGCTGAATGCCATCACCCCTTCCTTTATCAAATCACTTTCTAGAACTCTCTGCCCATCTAAAGGCAGATCAGAAGGTTTATCAATGTGGGCAACATAGGCAGTTTGGGCAGTGAATGTGGGTATAGTGAGTGAATGGGTTAAAATTTAGAATTTTTGTGTGGTGAAAATTGAATAGTTCAATAGGTGAAAGTTAATTAAATCCATAATTCTACATAGGAAGACATTACTACAAACAGTTTTTTTCTTAGTAATTCAGAAAACAAAAAATTGACAAGTGAGAGTTCAAGTATAATATAAAGGCCAATTTCAGAATAAGAAGCATCTCAATATTCCTCCAAAATGTAACCTCTATGTTGAAGAAATGGTTATTTCTCTCAGTAAAAGAATGATCATTAATTTTAAATCAGAGAATGGTTTATATTTTTAAAACAGTATATATTTGCTCAATTTAATACATGGAGATTCTATCAACAAGATTGAAACAGACTGACTATTTGAAATTTGAAAAGGGCAATGTCCACATTGTTCCCCTCGTACTGTAACAATGGCAGGTCAAACTTTTGTTCCTCTTGTCCTACAAACAATTTTCAAGCCCACGCTCAATAAATAAATTTGGTCTCAGCGCTCCCAATCAGGGCTGCACAATCCCCTCAGTAGCAGACCTATGATAAATGGACTTATTTTCCCAAATCAAACACTTGAATTTAAATTCAGATGAGTTAATGCAAAGGTCAACATTGTAATCAGTTCTTTTGATCTTTATAGAATTTCTGGAGTAATACATAATAAATCTGAAACAAGGCAATTTGCAGCTCTGTATGTGTGGCTGGCAATAAAAATCTTAACGATCAGAGCCTTTATGTACTTAGGGAACGTTTTATAGTAATGGCTATGGTGAGAGCTTCAATGCATAAGAAACAATGGCAATAGATAACCCTGAAAGGCTTGATTTCTTGATTGTTTCTACAATTTATTTATATATGTATTTATATAAAAACTTAATGAATGCACATCTATGTTTACTGTATTTTTGAAATAGTCACCACTTTTATTACAAGCACCCAGTTGCGAGTTAAAATGTTGAACATAGAAATTGCTTAGGAGAAAAATTAGCATATCAGGTTCCACCTAAAAACTTTCAATATTTAAATTAGAATTACATTTCTTTGGGTTTGTTTTTTGACATTAAAATTTGGGGGGAGGTTAAGCTATTTAAAATTAAATAGTATACTTCAATTGTATGACTGAAAAGGAGAGTACAACCAGAAAGGGGTTCGGGTGCTTTTTAAATGGAAATTTAAGGAAGTAAGGAAGGAGGGTGGAAGGAAGAGGGGAAGGGAAAGAAAAGCAGAAGGAAACAGAAAGCAAGCAGAAAGGCCTGAAGCTAAGTGCCACCTCTGTAGCTAAGCTATTGGGTGTCATTGGGTATATGGCTTCAGGCTGCCTGCTTCCCTTTAAGTGTCTTAGAACCTTCTGATAACAATTTATCCGAAAGCATTACAAAACACTATATAATTATGGGTGGAATAACATTAAGTTTTATATTGATAGCAATGATAAATAATAGCCTGTTAATTTTTTTTAATTAATAAAAAAAAATTTTTCTGGTCATATAGCAGTGATTACTCCTCTCTAAACAGTAAACCCATTTTGTCAACATTATTACACCAAAGCTCTCAGTGCTTGCACAATAGAGCTAGTCTTTGATCAATTCTGATTCTAGTTCATGAGAATACTTTGAAACATTCTGGTGGTTAAAAGTATTGATATTTTAGTTGACTTAACATTCAAGATAAGCCTTTAATGAAATGAATAATATGAAAAAGCATTCTGATTTCTAGCAGTGAGGGACCCACTGTCTACAAAATATGAAGCAGGTGTCCTCAAGGACTATGGAGCTGAAGGTGAAAATTAAAAAAAAAAAAAAAAAAAAAGCCTCCAAGTGTCATCTTCTATCTGTGCTTCCACAATCTCTCTCTTCAGGTCTACCTCAGAGGTAATTACCCCTAAATCTACTCTTGTTGGTGATTCTAACAATGAGGTTGAAATAGGGGCCTCCCACAAAGATTTATTGTAATTTGGTTTTTTGGAGACTCAATGAAAATACCAGTATCTAAGAGACAAAATTGTCTTGTGTCCTTGGGGCACGACAGTTATGATTCCATCTGATCTAAACACTGCACAGGGTTTGGCTACACAGCCAGAACTTATAGAAATCTGGGACAAATATATTCATCTGTAGCTTTTGCAATAAGTTCTTTCCTTCATAAGCAAATTTGATTTAGATCCACTAGCAACTTTTGCAACACTACTATACTGACCTAACTTTCTATCATTCTAAGGTTTGATATTTTAAGACAGAGAAGAAAAACATGACTTAGGAAAATCCTGTCAATTTCTTCTAAATTGTGACTTTATTTCCCCAATAAACCTTACATGCTTCATAAAACTCTGATTCCACTGAACTCAAGACAATCCAGCAATAAGAAATGATTGGGTTTTTGTACTTCCTAAGACAAATCATCAAGGCTCTTGTTTTTTACCCCTGCAGTTTCAAATTTACAGTGTACAGATGTCCTGTCATAGCAGTTAAAAAGTACAGTCTTGTGAGTCACTAGGGGTCTGACAAGTTGAGCCTCTCAAAGCCTGATAGAACCAAAAGTCCTTGATCTGAGAAAAGGGATCATTCCACTGTTTCGGCAAGTTTCTACAAGGTAGCCTATATTCAGAAAACAAGCAAACAAAAGCAGAAAATTTAAGCTTCCATATTTTGTTCAACCTCGTAAGTACCTGAAAAACTGGTAATAGTTAGATGCACACATATGGAGAAACTGCAATTCTCTTCTTAATCCACGCCGATGTTTACTTATCACTACCATGTGCAGGACAATGGGTTGAATGACTCATTACATCACATAATAATCCGATCTGCAAGTTCACTACACAAACCTTTCAGGTAAAATGATGCAGTGGAAGCTAAGAAGATCCAAGTTTCATTTGAATAACATGTTAAAACCTCTTTCGTAAGTAATACTTTAGGTATTTCCATCTGGGCAGAGAGAAGCCTTTTCCCTTATGAAGACCAAACCTTCTGATTTTCTTATTTAATATGTCCTATGGTCCAACTACATCATTCATGCTCAAAAATGATGTAAAAACTTTCTTTTCGGTAAAACATTCTAAGGTGAGCTACATATTATGAGGTCAAGAGGGTTTTGATTATACATATAAGCTTTGTTTCTTAAGGAATACTTGCTGGTTTTAAGCCTACTGGTTGGGTAAAACCATTTATTCCTTCTTCTAATAGTACTCTTTTTTTTTTTTTTCACATGAGAATACCCTTCTCCCATTCTTAGAGTATGAGGTGTAGTGAAGCTGTGTCCATTTTCCAAGCCCACGCCTGGACATTCACAACTTCCATCCCACGTCCACTGTATTTGGTTCAAAGCTGTGAACACGACCTAGTCAAAGTCATTAAGAATCAATTCTAGGATACTTTTGGAACTATTGGAAAGAGAAGATTCCTCTTTTCGAGGAGAAAGGGTGGGATAACAGATGTAAGCTACAAGCTTCCAGTGCCTACAGCCATTTTGCCTCCATGAGGGCCTGCCTGAGAATGGAGTCAACCCAGGGTGGGGGGTTGGAGGGGGGCAGTGTATGAAGCAGAGCCAGAGATGGAAGGAGCAAGATTTGGTCCCAATGCCATGGTAAGCTTGTGCATCCAACACTGTAGTTCTCTGAGCCGATAAATTGCTCTTTTTTCAATTGCATAAGGCAGGCTGAATTGGGTTTCGGTTTCTTGCAACCAAAAAGCCCTAAGGATCAATACTAACTTCCTGAAGTGGAAACTTCTGATGGTGCCTATGGTTTAGTACCTGTCCCTAGACTTGCCAACATGTTCTTTTCTTCTGCAGGCGTTTCCACTTTTCTTTAATCCTCAAGTTTTTTCTCTACTTTCTCACTGGCGGCACAGGGCAGAAGAGGGCAGTGACGTCTGAGAGAAGCAGCCACCTGCACACCTCACTAAAAGCGTAATGCCATTCCTGAGCTTTATAAAAACAACGCTGGTGCAGGTGGCATTTGGGGACAGGAAAGGGAACTAATATGGCCGAGTGCCTGCCGTGGGCCACACACTGTTCTGCTTGCTTTATTTACCTCAGTTTCCGTAACCTTATGTCCTATCCGTGTAGTTTTGTGAAGGAGAAAGACACATCTTAAAGACTAAGAAATAGCTGGTCAGAGAATACAACTGATCAAAATTCAGGACAGAGTGATGGCTGAGTGTGTCCATTCTGAGTCATCAGAGGCAACACCCCTGCAAAGCGTGATTGTGTGAGTGTTTTTAATCCCCTCCATGGCTCAGTTTCCTCATTTGTGATGGAAAAGGTACTTTACTCTGACTTATAGGAATAGTGTAACATCACATGTTTTCCATTGTGTGCTGCTAACAGCAAAGCCTGAAACTGAGCCATGGTAAACAGAAATGGAAACATTCTACAAAATGAACTGACACGAGGAAATGACCAGTTCAGCGCACAGTTTCATGGGACAAGAACAGGCCAGAGAAGTCAAGGAGGGCCACAATTATAACGAAAGGCAAGAAACCAGATCGAGGATGATTCTCTTAGCTTCATGTGGCTAAGACTGCACTGGTTCTGTAATGCAAACAGGCTGAAGTTAATACTCAGGATGTTAATATATCGTATTGGTATTGTGTATGTATAGTTAACACTTGAGTAAACATCTTTATGAAGTTCTGAAAAATAAACTCCAGGTATTCTTATATTAGAAATTTGAACTGAGATATGAGACTGCAAATCAAAACTCTCTTGCCTACAAGCAACAGAGGGGCTAAGAACACCCTAATGTCTAGGCTTTCATGGCCTCTGCGTATGCTTCATACAATGAAAATGCAATTGTGTTTAAGTTACATACATTTCACTCTGCCCAAAATTCTATTCCTTTCCACTCAGTTATTCTTATCCTTTCACCAGATAAGAACAATTGGTGTACTGACCCTTCTACTTTTTCCGAATTATTAGGTTTCCCTCGCTCCACTTTCTTTCCTGTCTAAATCAGAGGTCAAAATTCTTCTGCAAAAAAGTTCAGTTCCCTTTCTCACCTCTCCTTTCCACACACCCACCTAGCTAAGCTCTTAACGGTGAGCAAATCAAGACTTCTCCACACACCTGTACATTATCTGCCGACCAACCACATCCAGGCTGGTAACTGCTCTTGGAGAAAACCACAACAACTGGGATAAGGGGAACTAGAAATGTATGCTCAGGTGGGCAATCCCAACAGTCTCGAATTAGCTCTCCCTCTAATTCTTCACAGAAGGCATTTCAAACGTTGGCAAGTCTCTTCAACCACTTCCCTGCCCTCTACTCCGTCTTAGCAAACAAACTTGGCTTCTATTTTACAGTAAAATAGAAATCTGAACACTTTCTCACTTCCTGCCCTGAAATTGTAAACTTTCATGTACCCACCCGCCCCTCTGTTCCTCCCAGTCAAATGGAAGAAATGTCTTTCCTCCTCCGTAAGGACAATTGCTCATCTGGGCTCGTGCTTCTGTCAACTTTCACAGAATTAGGAGCCTCACTCAGTTCAACAGCCCCTCTCTGTTGGGTTTTCTCAACCTTTCTTCCTCACTGGAGCCTTCCCAACCGGCATTTCAACATACCCCCGGCACTCCTTTATGAAAAACAACCCTAACTCTGGACAGTGCAACTTTCCTTCTCTTTCTTCCCCTTTCAAGCCCAACTTCCTGAAAGAGCCGTCAACTCACGTCTCCACTTTCTCACAGGTGACTAAAAACCTTAAATCTGGCTGAGATGGCCCAGCAGTCAGGGATTCTGGGGGACCCTCCAATTCAGAAATGTGACTGGAGAGCAACACCGAGGCGTTGTTTAGTCACAGCAGGAGTGCCACCAATGGCGACAGTGCCAGGGGCACGCGTGAGACCTTGGGAAGAGGACTGGCTGGTGAGAGTTTAGGGAGAGGTCCCAGCCTCTGCAGTCCTGGTCATACAGGGCCCTGGGGCAACACCCAGAGTCCAGCAGCATAAACATGCGTCTCTACTATGTGCTTCCTGCAGAAAGGCAAAACAAAGGAAAAGGATTTTCCCAATTGGAAACGATCTGTCCTTCTCTGAATAGCTAAACACTTACCAAAGAGTAACTTGATTTAATAGCTAGTTGTCTAAGACCTCACTCTTGATTTTAGGCTTCTTGGAAGCAGGCTGTTTACCATTTTTCTCTGTGTAGCCTATAGCACCAAGCACAATTAGTTATAAGAAGAAGCCAGAGAATCACGAGGCCAAACTAGAATTCTGAGGGGCCCTGATGTATGCCTAAACTATGTAAAGTACATAGAAAGTTTTATAAACTGTGACGCATCAGAAAAATATAAAACTACTTTACACTAGATTGTAATATATATTTTCCGAGTTCATGGATAAACGTTAACAGACATTTGTTATCTTACAAAGCCAACGATGCCATTTCAATAACTTTCTCTGGTTAAAGAGCTAGACAAATGGGTGAAATGAATGGTGGGTCTGAATACATGCCAACTCTTATGGCCTTACTTGTGAAATAAAGATTCTCTTACCAGTGAGGTTTTACATGACAAAGGACAGTGAATGATTACGCGTGCTGCAGAAACACTAAGAGACACCTGCTTCTCTGTATCTATGCAAAATAAGAAATAACAGTTGTAAGAAGAATACTTTGAATATTTACAGGCTTTATAAAATGGATTCAAGAACTTATTCATTTAATTCAATTTTTTTATGAAACTTTTTTTTTTTTTTTTTGCGCCTAGATTAGGAGAGATCGCAGTTTGGAGATGTTGCTCCATTCTTTTTAAAAAACAGCAACAACAAAATCACTCTAAGAGTTAACACCTGAGGAGATTTAGCTGCCAGGCACAAATAAGCATTTATCTTTGTATACAACTGCCTGTTCTTTTTCTCCTTCTACCCAAGCTTTGTCTAATAGTATCTAAATGACCTTCTTTCAAAATATTTAAATTTTGGTTTAATCTCTCCAGGTCTCTTCAAATAGCTCTGATCTAAGGCCACAGTCTTAGATGTTCAATGACAGAACCATTTACTGAGCACCTATTATGGGCTAGGCAACATGTGAGATATTAATTAATCTCAATTAATGACCAAATAACAACTGACAACTCAGATAGATATGCTAAGGTTTTTTTCAATTTAATTATAAATTTATG
Source organism: Delphinapterus leucas (assembly GCF_059928025.1). Lineage (NCBI taxonomy): Eukaryota > Metazoa > Chordata > Mammalia > Artiodactyla > Monodontidae > Delphinapterus > Delphinapterus leucas. Next base: position 22,024,759 of record NC_143129.1, read on the forward strand.
TCTCCCTTCAGGGTAGAGACTTTCTTCCCCTAGATATCTTTCTTCAAATATTAGAATATGTATTTCAGGACTGTCAGTCATATCTAACATTTGGGAAATGAAGATGGTAAATGCTGCTCTGGGATGAAAATGCTCCAGAAGCAGTTAAGATATTCTTGCTACCGTGTATAGAAAGATCAGGATCCCCTGAGAAAAATTTACTTGATTTGATATCTTCCTTTTCCATCTTTGACCTTATGATACAAATGAGTGGCTCCAACCCATCCGAATTACAGCTCATACAAGACAGTTCCAAGAGAAAGAATGAAATGCTTATGGCCTCTTGTCATTCATTCACTAATTTGTTTATTCATTCATCATTCAACAAGCATTTACTGGTCACTTATATCCCTTGGTAAGATAAATCTACTCACAGCTATGTATGAGAATAAACAAGGAAAGAGTCCATTTAGATAAGTCACTGAGGTAAGGAATATATACAAAACACGGGAGAATTTCTTCATCAGCAAGAGAATCTAAAAACTAACTAGTCCTATGCAAATTTAGAGGAGTTAGAAAAAAGGAAAAGTTTAATGACTGAAAACTTTCACTGCCTTTAGGTTCACAGGTTAGTTGGGTGCAAAACAATCATGCTGTAGTTGAATGCCAATTGCTTTAAATTACCTGCAAACAAAATCAAACCTCATTTCCTTCTGATTAGTTCTTTAATGGGAAAGCTCTGCAAGGAATAACTGTCTATTCCCAGTCAGTTTCCTAGCTCCTAAATGCCCATCTCAAAAGTGCCCCTTTCTTCTCTCCCTGAATACTCGACATGTTCCTATTTTACCCCCCAGAGTATGAGACTTTGAGGCAGCAGAGTTTAGTGGCAAAAACCTAGGTTCTATAGCAGAAAGACAAGGACCCACCATTTGTTAGCTGTGACACGGGGTAGGTTTTTAATCTCTCCAAGCCTAGGGTTCCTCAATGGTTAATATCTATTTTTATAGGCTGTGATTACGATTGAAGGCATATGTAATTACCTAGCAAAAGACTTCCCATATAGTGGATGTTCAATAAAAGGCAATAATAATAATTCCTAGTATTTCATTTATACACCAAACATTTATGGATACCTGCTCAGCACTGGGTAGTGACTTGATCGTAGGGACACAGTGGTGATCAAAGTAGATAGTCACTGCCCTCAAAGTTGTGATTCCCATGAAGGGAGATCAACTATAATCACAGGAAAAGAATAAAACCATCTAAGATAGTGTTAAATACAAACTGATTATGCTACCATCATTAATTTTAATTCTTTTTAGTGAAGGATATTCATCTACAACTGGGAGTCAAACTTTCTTGGTTTAAAAAATGACCTAACAGGGCTTCCCTGGTGGTACAGTGGTTGGGAGTCCGCCTGACGATGCAGGGGACGCGGGTTCGTGCCCCGGTCCGGGAAGATCCCACATGCCGCAGAGCGGCTGGGCCCGTGAGCCATGGCCGCTGAGCCTGCGCGTCCGGAGCCTGTGCTCCGCAACGGGAGAGGCCACAGCAGTGAGAGGTCCGTGTACGGCAAAAAAAAAAAAAAAAAAAAAATGACCTAACAAAAATCTATTGATAAATAAAATGTGTTTAATACTTGCTTCAGAAACAGAAACCCACAAAATAAAATTTATTTTCAAAAATAAAGGAGAGCTTACTTTGCACTGGAAATAAACTAATTTTAAAAATGTGATTTTAAAACCATTTTTTACTTCTATTGGCCAGTCAGAAATGACTGTCTGCTTAAATCTCAATGAACAAGTATTTTCACTATGAGCAATAAAATGTGATACTGAACTGTATTTTTATAATTATATATTATACTAATATAATTATTTAAATACATGTAGGAAGGCAAGTAAGACGTGTTAATTAAAATATGCAATTACATGATTAGTAAGTGCAATTACATAGCATACAATCAGAGATGCTATGGAGAATTTTTGCTTACATGGACAGATAATTTTTCACATGCTTCTATGTTATATTATAAATCTCTAAAAAGATTCATAATTTGAAATAATATTGTATTTCAATGTAAATCATTATAGAATCCCCAACTTCTTAAGAAAATAAAAGAAGAATTTTTCATTAATAATTAACAGAGCAGAGAGAGAGAAGCCTGGACCAGTCAGAAGTACAAAGTACAGAAAAAGATGTTTGGTCAGGAAACAAAGTCTGCTCTCTGTAGGCTGCACGGGTGTCCTACTTGGTGCCAGTGTTACCAAACAGCAAATACAGGGTCTCATAAATTAGTCCGTTTCCGTCTCAGTGTCAGTGAAGGAAAGGGTCTCTCTCGATCAGTGTTCCTGGAAGCATTAGCATCACCTGGGAACTTGCTAGAAATGCATATTCTCAGACCCTAACCCAGACCCGCTGAATGAGAAACCCTGGGGGTTGGGGCCCAGCACCCTCTGGTTTAACCAGCCCTCCAGGGGATTCTGATGTACAGACAAGTGAGTACAGGGCTCCCGGGTTACGCAGTCAAAGAATCAAGACTGCTCTTCCTTTCTGTTTTAACCTTGAGAGCAGCGTCCCCAGAGTTCCCTCTGCCAAGGAGTTTTAGCCATCTGAGCCGTACACTGAGAAACGGGAGCACAGAAATGTAATTCTATGTTGTGTTCTGAACAATCATGTCCGATAATTTTTGAAAATGTTACGCCAGAAATCACGTGAAACAGTTCATATCCATTAACACAATAAAATGCTAGGAGGGAAGTCCGATTAGTAACCCAGTTTACAAGGGGAGAACTAGCATTTAGTTAGAGAAGTTATGTATCCTGTATACGGTCAAATGGCTAGTAAATAAAGTAGCATGCTGGAAGATCACAAAATAACTACAGTCATTGAATATCATCCACTTTCACTTAAATTATTTAGTCTTCAGTTACCACAGTCTTAGATGACATTGGTAATATTTCTCAGCATTAAATGCCAAGAGCTTTCTTAAGAAATTAAGATCAATTCTTAAGTAATATCTCATTCGAACATAACTACGAGCATTACATCTAGATGGGAAATACCTAGAGAAAATACTGACTGCCACACCCACAGCCCACCCTGATGTATATGAATGAAACTTCATATACTTTTTCTAGTGACTGAAACAACCTGAACTCAAGTACCCCCTTTACATAGATGGGAGACACTTAAATATACTGCTATCTGTTAGATTCTTAAGCAGGTTCATATGACATATCCATATCCATACTTAAGCTATTCAAAGTGCATTCTTAACTTTTAATTTAGTAACTTATCTAGTGGAAGGCATATGCGGCTCAGTACAAATTCCTTAATGGTGGACCCGTTCCAGAGGCAGCCAAGGTAGGGAAAGGAGTCACCAGAGGGCACAGGGAGAAGAGTCTACGTTCAACAGAGAATTTCAGCTGGACGGTGATGAAAAGTCCATATGTTACAGTGCCACCATAAATTATGTTAGAACGAATGGTCAGGCCACAGAGGGGTTCCAAAAATAGGTTGAAGCTGCTCGCAGCCCGAAAACAAATTGCCTAAATTCCAATATGAGAAAACAGTGTTCTTGACATATATTTTCATGTGGCCACGACTGGGTGAAGCGAGGTCTACAGAGATGAAATACAATATGCTTTGGTTTTGAAATTGCAAGGTGTTATTCCATCAAGACATTCAAATGCAAAGAAATCTGCATGAGTCTGGCGCCTCAAGGCTTACAGATGTATTAGGAAGGCAAGACAAAATGAACGATGGCATGTCAGTTGGCCTGAACCCAGGGAGTGAACCTGCATTGAGGAGAAATGGAAACCTCAGAAGCCTTACCTTTGCATCATCTCCAGGAGTTAAAGTGAATGTGAATTATGTAATTATTGGTTTATCTAAAAATATACATTTAAGTGACAGGAACAGGAATTTCATAAATCAAAAGCAAAGGCGCTCAAAGGATTCCACTGTTTATTACTAAGGAGTTCATTTTTCTTAAAGGCCAACACCAAATCTAAAATGTTAAGAATTAGTTATATGATCTTTTCCCTGAAAAGGTGGAAAATAAACAGAAAAAAAAAAGGTAAAAACACACTAAGAGGATGCTCATAGTGTTTATTAAAGATGGCTGTGCTTAATAAAAAGGGAAATCAATCACCTAAATTTGCAAATTTTCACTTTAAGAACATCATAGTCACAAGAAAGACAACATACGAAACACATAATTATATGGTCTCCATAAATGAATGCTGAACAGACTATATTTTAAAAAACACGGATATGCCTCTAGGGGGTAGAACAATCAATCCGAGAATAATATTATATTGATTAATCTTATCACAGAGGTAAAATGTTGAAGGATCAAAGTGACTATGGCTTCATTTGAAATCAAACAGTATTCAGTTGTCAATTCTGACAGAAATGCCCCGGGCACATTATTAAGAATATGCATACTACATATATCGACAATAGTAAAGTGTTTAGGGGCTATTAAGTCACACTTTAAAAAATAACTTTAAAGTTCCAAAAAGTTTTTGGTATTTTCTATATTACTGTTTTTAAAATTAAAAGTATCAAGTTATAAAATGCTGAAGGAAATATAACTACGTTATTCAACATAACCTCATCGGATTCAGGACACAGATTTCAGTTGTGATTCAGACTGTATTAAAATTGTGTTCTCATTTGAGAAGCCATTTGCTCACAATGGAGAATATTAGCTCAGTTTTGTGAAACAGAATGGCATTTTTAACGTAACTGAAAAGTAACCAAAAGCTTTCAAACAGAGTAAAAATGTTACATTGCGCTACCAAGAGAGAACCAAGCAGTGTAAAGCCATATTGTCCCACAGCATGAAGTGATCAGATACCTGCCTAAAATGATGGACAGCTCTGGCCTAGTGAACAGGCAAAAAAAATCCCATTTACTCTCATCCAGATGGGACCAACTGGACGCTTCAGCGCAAACAACTCATCCTTCTTCGGACCTTCTTGTCCAGCTCCTGAACTAGCTCCAGCTGATAACGATGAATATCAAGGCTATAGTAAAGTGGGTGACAACAGAAGCCTTGTTATAGCTGCCAGTCTTTCGGTCTTGTCATTATTACACATTGAAGATTTATTTGAGTTTATTGTTGCGCACAGGGTCTAGCCATTTGCAATTCATCACCTACTACAGAAAGTTCAAGATAGTGGCCGAAGCTATAATTGCCACCTCCACCTGCTTCTGGAAATTACGAGGTCACTAGCTAGGGCAGCCCAGTCTTCACTGAGCCCCAAAAGTCACAGCAGCCTGTGGGATAAAATACTCAGGCCCTGTCTTCACTTGAGCATCTCTTGGGATCACATTAATAACGCTACATTGCCTGGCAACTGATTAAATCGTATCTGTAGCACAGCCTGCTCTATGGCAAACACTAAAAGGTTACAGCTACAGGAAAGAAATAATGAAACTATTAGAGATGCTGCAATCTGAGCATTATTGTTATTATTGTAAATGCTGCAGTTACCATGTGTTTGACTCAGGAATATACAAACCCATCAACAGGGCACATTTCTTTTATTTAATCTGATACAGTCTTCTCATCTTCAGAAATCAAACTAGTCTAACTGCAAATCTGTTTTGGAAGCAGGTGGAATATAAATCCTATGTAACTTTTTAAAAAACCCAGCACTTTTGTAGAATTGGTAGGATAGCTAAAATCACACAAAAAGACATCATATTTCTTCTATTCAAGATATTTTAAAAAGTCTTCATACATTTGGGATTTGAATGTTACTATACCAATATGTTAAATGAGTTTGACTCAGAAAAAAGAGGCAATAATAAAAGTAACCCTTTTTATTTTTAAATTAAAGCTTTTTCCCTATAGTTATTAGTTTTTTTTTTTTTTAAGATATAAACTTTAAAAAAATTTCCCTCCAAAGTGGTTGGAAAACTTTCTGAGAGTTTTTGCCTGTACTACTGAGCATTCAAGGTTTTACAGCCAGTGCTGCAAAGAGTAGGAACTTACATGATTTCCATTCTTCTAGAGTGTATGATTCACTCATCAGTGTACAGATGGCTTGAAAATTTATGATGCCTGAATCTTTTCGTACTTGGTATGATGCCATTGCTTGGTTTCTACATCCTCAATGTTAATGGATTTCTAAGACCAAGATTTACTGAGATAGGTATTTTTTCGTTTCAGGTCCTCTTTCAAAAATCCACATGGCAAGTAATGCAGAAAAAAAGGTGAGCTAGCTTCATAATTTAAAATAAAACCCCAACTATTTATAAAGATTGTTTATATCTTATGTCATTCCCCAGAGTCTAGTGATATTCAATGATTTCATTTTATAAGGTTTTAGAGGAATCAAAGTTCTAAGTGGGAAGTTTCTGTCTGCAAATTCTTTTATAAGTGGTTCCATACATGGTTTCATATATACTGTAGCTTACTGCCACACTGACTATAAGGCCAGCTTGAGAGGACGTATTTCCCATTTGGTTCCTGATTCTATATTAGGGTATGAAGGTTTGGATGTTACGATGCTATTTTTCACTATCAGAGGTTTGGTCCCATTTTGAGTCTCACCTAGACTCGCCTCAGGAACACTGTAATGCAAGAAGTGAAAATGCTCGTGATACTTCTTAAACTGTTTTCTCTAAAACCATAACGATGACATAACTAACATAAGCGAGCACCTCATTTAGCTGTCCTGGGTTGTCACGTGCTGGAAGCCTGCAGAGAACTGCTGAAAGCCCTTCTCCCCTTCAGTTTTCCACTCTGTTGACCAGCTCAGAAGGAGTATAGGGGCCACTAACTACCTGCAGTAACAGTTGATTGAGAAAAAGCCAGCCGACCGAGGAAAAGTTCACACGCTAAGATATTTCTACAAGAGTGATGACTAACAGAACAACAAATTAGGAAGGTCCATTGCTATCCACCCCATTTAGGGAATCCTTATGGTTCAAAAGAGAGACACTTCCGATTTTCAAATCAGATCCAGCAAGTAAAACTTACGTTTTGGTTAGGTGTCAGCTAGGGTGCTCAGCAACAAAGAAGCATGACTGGAATTCTGATCTCATACACACATACGTTTTTAACTAACACCTGCCCTTCACCTTAACGTTTATGAACTCCTTTTACATATATTATCCCATAACGGTCTTGTAAGGTAGGAATTAATATGATACCCATTTTACAGATGGAGAGACTAAGGCCCAGTGTGGGGATTTTTCCAAAGCTACACAACTGGCTAAGTCGTAGAGCTAGATCTTGATCACAGATCTTACTCCAAATCTTTTACTTTATACTACACCACAGACAGAACAAAAGTCATTCAATCTGAAAAAACTCTCAACTGCTCTTTCCTTCCTAAAACTGAAGAGATTTTTGAGACTATGCAGTGAATAAATTTATAACTTTATTTTTTCTCCAAGAAAGCTTACTAGAACACGAATCTAAACTACTAATGGAACAGAAACAAAAATACAGAATACCATAAAATGTTTTGATCCTTTTACAAAAGCTGTGAAATACACCTTACATAGTTAACAGTGTATAAAAACACATGATCAGTTTAAGGAACAATAATCCAGGCCAAGAACTAGAATGTTAACAAATTCCAGATGCCTTGGTCCACAATGTCAACATTTACATCTTCCCTCTTCTCCTGGGGTAACCACTACCCTGAATTCTGATTTAATCATTCATTTTTATTCATTAGTTTTTAATTAATTAATTGATTATTTTTTGGCTGCATTGGGTCTTCGTTGCTGGGCGTGAGCTTTCTCTAGTTGTGGCGAGTGGGGGCTACTCTTCCTTGTGGTGCGAAGGCTTCTCACTGTGGTGGCTTCTCTTGTTGCGGAGCACGGGCTCTAGAGCGCAGGCTCAGTAGTTGTGGCACACGGGCTTAGCTGCTCCGCGGCATATAGGATGTTCCCAGGCCAGGGCTCGAACCCGTGTCCCCTGCATTGGCAGGTGGATTCTTAACCACTGTGCCACCAGGGAAGTCCCTATTCATTAGTTTTACTACCAGTTTATGTATCCCTAAACAATATGGTTTAGCTTTGCCAATCTTTGAAGTTCATATAAATGGAATTATACTGTATGTATTACTCTGCAACTTACTTTTTTCTTCCCGTATTATATTTTGAGATTTATTAAAGCTGATGCATATAGCTGTAGTTCACTCATTTTTACTATTGATATAGTATTCTACTCAATGAATTTACCACCATTCATTCACTCTCCTGCTAATACACATTTATGGGTTTTTGGTCCAGTTTTCATTTAAAAAGACTGTTACTATGGATATTTTTGGACATCACTTCTAACACAAAATGCAAACGTTTCTCTAGGGTATCCACCTTGTGGGCAATTGCAAATTTATGAGATATGCACTCTTTACAGGCTATTGCCTTTTTCCAAAATAGTTATAACAGCGTATCCTCAGAGGCAATGTTTCTGGGACCCCATTAATCCTTACCTTGCTAACAACTTATATTGTCTGTTTTCAAGTTCTGCCAATCTGATGAGCAAGAATTCATATTTCACTGTGATTTCAAAGACATTTCCCTAATTTCTAATGAAGCTGAACATTATAGGCCATTTACGCTTCCTCTTTTGTGAAATACCTATTCTTCTTGTTTGCCCATCTTTCTCTCAGGTGTCTCTTTTTCACTGACTGATTTATATTCTTTATATACTTTAGATTCTACACTTTGATGCGTCCCTAAAAGCTTAATTGCATCCCTAAAAGCTTCTTTCAGTCTGAGCCATGGGGCGTGCATGTGCATGTGTGTATGTTTTCACTCTCTTTTACATATGTCGAGTTCATAATTTTAATAAGGTTGCATCCATCTTTTCCTTTATGGTTTACATTTTATTTCTGGTCTTGCTTTAAAAATTCTTCTGCTTTGAGGAAGTTGTTTGCCAATATTTGTTCTAAAAGTGTTACAGCTCTGCCTTGCCATTTATGTGTTTAATCCACTTGGAATTGATTTTTGTATGTACCATGAGGTAGGGAACTCCAATTCCATTTCCCCCATATGAATAACTCATGTCCCTCAGCACTGAATAATAAGTCCATCCTATCCCTACTGATCCATAATATCACCTTCGTCCTATGTCCAATGACACTGTTTGTGTGATTTGTTTCATTTGTTGTTCCCTGTTGTGTTTCATTTGTTGATTTTTCTATTCCTGCCACAATACCAAACTGTCCATTCCTGTACCGAAGACATTATTTTGAACTCTAAAAATTTTCCGTACACGCTGTTCATGCAGTAAAATAAGCAGAAGTCAAACTTTATTACCATTTAACAAGTTAATAAGCTGAAGACACAAGTTAATCTGTAAAATGCTTCTGAATCACGATCCACATCTTACGATTCTCCAACTGATGATTTTCTAATCCACTGACTTTTTCAAAGCATTCTCATGTTATCTCACCATCTTGAACTTAAAAATGATACTGATTATATATAATGTCTCAAGATTATTGCGGAAAAAGCACAGGCTTTAGAGTCACACCAAAAAAACGATTAGAAACAGGGCTCTATGAAGACTGGGTGCATAATCTTGGACAAGTCATCTACCTTTCTGAGGCTGAAACTCACTTGATCTGTACAGTGTAAATCACTACTATCTTTAAAGGGCTTCTGAATGTAGGAGGTAATATATTTAAACATGTAGCACTGTGCTTGACATATAGTAAGCTCTAAATAAATTATATAGTTTTAACATTGAATACACGTGAATCTGGTATCTTTTACTAATAAGGTCTCATCTACAGTAACATTAAATAACAATAAAATCAGACATCAAATGTACAAACTTAATGATCTGCTGTTGTACTTACATGCACTGTAAGAGCCCTTGGGCTGAATAAATGCATTCCACTGACTATTAAAAAGTCAAGAACCAACCTAAGAGCTCCACCAGCCATCATGCCGTATAATTCACATTCTTCACCATCTCTTTTTAAAAAAATTAAACTCTGATATCTGCCTGTTTAGAGTTCACATACAGCACCCCATCAAACCCCAAAGAAGTTCCGGGTTAACATTAAAAGAAAACAAAGTAGAAGACCACAAGTAATCAACACAATTTGCAAAAGCCTAGCTTCCTTTCACTTCATCCAACTATACTTGCTGGGAATCAAATCTTGTTCATCAAACCCACTAAATCTCTCTCAAGCAAATGTCTCCGCCCCTGACCTCCAGCTGGCCCCATGCTGCCACAGTAATATGTATAATCATATTAATTTAAAGAAATCATTAAACAATGAATTAAAAACTGCTCCAAATCTTGAAAGTTACAACAAAAGCCTAGGAAAACAATACAATTACTTTAGAGCTGAGAACACAGAGGCAGGAAGAGGTTAAATGACATGACGGATCACAGAGCTTTAGGTATATTCGAGCCCTAGAATGCTAATCAGACCAGCTAGTGCCAAAACACACCCCACAAGCAACACCACTATACCATGAGCTATTATTCTAAACTGTAAGCTTCTATTACCTCCCTGCTAAAAACCCTTCACAAAGTGGAGAGAACTGATTGCTTCCAGGTATATTTTGAATCCAGAGCCCTCAATGGCTCCTCTCTACCTATGACATGAAAAATCAAACTCCTTTTTCTAATGCTTGATTGAAAGCTGGCCACTGTCTTCCCGGAGTCTTATTTCTCATTATCACCCACTTTATACTCTTCTCTCTGTCCTCAACAAAGGACTCTCTTTACCTTTATCTTAACACATTATAAGCATATAAACTGGATTAAGGAAATGGAAAAAAGGGAGGTTAAAAAAAAAAAAAAAAGTCTGACAACCAGGCAGGATGAAAGCAGGAGGGAGTGTGGGCCCAAGAGAGCCCAAGCTTGGATGTGAGTGAAAGGGTGAGACAGCAAGCGGGCACCATCCGGAGGTTCAAGGACAAACTAGAGATCGCGCTTGGCCACAGAGAGAAACCAGACATCGCGCAGGAGCCCCGAGAGCCAGAGAGTTAGGAAGCTGTGAGCACACCCAAGAGAGCCAGATCGACAGACACAAAAATCCAGAGACAGGGAGAGCTGTACAGGCTTCCTGGTCCCTCACAGGGCAGTCCTGTGCCTGGCTTGCCTTCTCTTCTTCCTCCCTACCTCCCGTTCCTGGTTACAACCGACTTGTCTTCCAGGGCTCAGCTCAGACACCTTCTGCTGCCGAGTCTCCCCCAGCCCAACCCCAGAGGGTAGACCCCTGCCCTGCAGCTCTGCACCCCGCAAGATCCTGTCCTTACTGCTAGCACAGCACTCAGCAGAGGGCTTTGGAAGTCCCCCTATGACTTTCTTCATCATTCAAATTCAAACCCTTACGAGTATTTTTTTTCCATCTTTAATCATCAGCGTCTTGCATATAGTGGGGTTCAGTAAATGCTGAATGAGCGAAAAACTCCAGTATTTCAATTTCTCCGACGAACGTTTTCCAAATATAATGTAGAAGCACACTGTCTTAATCTCAGCTATAACACACACACACACACACACACACACTTTCTCAAATGTATTTTTTCTTTAATCAAGATTGAATGTTATCTGTAGCACAGGGAACTATACTCAATATTTTGTAATAACCTATAAGGGAAAAGAATCTGAAAAAAGTTATATATGTATGTGCAACTGAATCACTTTGCTGTACACCTGAAACTAACACAACATTGTAAATCAACTATACTCCAATAAAAATGAATTAATTTAAAAAAGATCGAATGTTATAAAATAAAACATTAAATGAGGGAATTCCCTGGTGGTTCAGTGATTAGGACTCTGCACTTCACTGCAGGGGGCATGGGTTTGATCTCTGGTTGGGAAACTTAAGATCCCGCATGCCACGCTGCACCGCCAAAGAATAAATAAATAAATAAATGATTATATAACTCAAACATTCTAAATATAACGGCCCAGCAGTTACGAACCATGGCTTTTGCATGTGTTTCATTTACAGCAGAGGTTTTCAACCCCTGTGCTACCATATGTCATTTGGGGACGGATAACTCTTTGCTGTGGAGACTGTCCTGCGCCCTGCAGGATGTTAGGCAGCATCCCTGGCCTCTCCCCACTGGATGCCTGTAGCACCAACCCCCTCCTTGTTTAGACAACCACAACTGTCTGGTCTCTTATACAGATCAAAATTGCTTACGCTTAAGAACCACTGACTTAAAGTAATTTTCATTTTCTTCAGGTACTAATGAGTTAAAGTATCACTTTATACTTTCTCTCTCTATAGGATAGCTCCATTTTAAGATTCTAAACTTAAACTTGACATGGACTGTGCTATGGGTTATTTGACAGGGTAGGGGGAAAAAAAGCTCAATTAGCCCAATTTCATTTCAAAAGCTGAGGGAATCCCAGAAGTCTGAAAGGAAAGCTTTAACTGTTTAACTATGTGTGTTGATGGATGTTAACTAAATTTATTGTGGTAATCATTTTATAATATATACCTACGACTAATGCAATGTTATATGTCCATTTTGTCTCAAGAAAAAAAAAAGAAAAACAAAAAAAAGAAGTTTTGATAACATGAGTAATTCCATTCACTTTTGGACAAAAAAGAAAAAAGATACCATGTGCCCATTATTGACATCTTTTGGGATAGCTGTAGTTTTCAAAGTCATTTCTGCAATACACTTGATTTTTTCCTTGTAGGAAGAATCAAACCAGACATTTAAAATTACAACTCAACATGGGGGTAAGTAACTGCATCTGCTACCACACTTAATAAAATAATCACAGACACCACTGCTTTGCTGACAGGAGGAGCTCTGATGCCATTAGAACCGAAGAAAAAGTTTTATCTGAAAACATATGCAGAGCAGTCACCGTGATAAAATTAAATTTGGAGAGTAAAAAACTGAAAAATCTGTGGCACTTCAAGCAGCGGGAAGATTTATGATGACATTTGTCACTGGTGTGTGTGTGTGTGTGTGTTTGTATTGAATGTATTTCATGCAAGCCCACCATATTCAGCTGACGCTCCTTCTCTTTTCTTTTTTTTTTTTTAATTGCATAAGATAATCCCATTACTCTTTTCACATCTTGATCTGTTCCAAGTTCATTTTCAAAACTGGATCTTCACAGATTGGTACTTATTCCCTCTTCTGCCAATGGCCTTTTCCCCCACTTTTTTTTGAGATGACTGTAGTGATCTAGAAGTCTCACTGAAAGACTAAATGCCTCATCTACAGACTAAGCACCCATCAACTGGATCTTCATTCCCAGTCCCTGACAAGTGCAGGAGATAACGCAGAGCGACATGGGGTGCCCAGCTCAGAGATACCCCCCCCCCTCTGCAGGGTATGGCTACATCTTTGCTTTGTTTTTGAACTGACCCAGAGGATCTTTTCTGGGCAGTGCCAAGCCCTTAAGGAGAGAATATTTCTCTCTCTGAGAATTGTTTCTGGTTTGGGTTTCTCCAAGCAGGTATACTGCAATTTCAAAAAAAGAATATACCTCTTCTCTCAGGCATGCTGAGTTTTGACCCACCCTGTGCATATACCTATTCCCCTCTTTACCACCAGGCGCCAGGGTACAGGAAAACGACAGCCACACTAGTGCCCCAGGAGTCAAGCTCAACTCTAGAGATTCGCAAGGACTGAAGAACGCTCCAGTGTTGAGAGAGGGGACAAAAGGTTTGGAAATAACACTGCAAAGTGGCACCCAAGGATGCCTCTTAAAAAATAAATAAATATATATGCATTTTATACCTCATCAGCAGGTACAAACAGAGTTCCAGCAATAATGCTACATGGAGTAGAGCTTATCTTATAAATTTTCAGGCAGTGGAAATTTTCCTAATAAATGCTTGCTCAGAAGCCTCAGGCTGAATGAGTTACTATGACTGATGGCAAGCTGGATTCTTATCCTCTTAACCACTTCCTGGCACCTTCGCCAGGCCTGAGGCAACGTAGGGGACTCAAGCGCTACATGGAACACAGTTGGAAAACTACTAGGACAGAAAAACACTGATCAAGAAAACATAAGGCCTGGTCTTCAGAACATGAATGGAATATAACAAGGTCAAGAGCAACAACCACAGACTTAGAGCCAAATGACTGGTATGTGAACCACAGCTCTGCATTTACTAGCTGTCTCGTCTGAACTGAGTCATTCAACCCACTGACCTTCCATTTTTCTCATCAATGAACTACATAGACATATCTGCCCAAACCGCAGGGTCTCATTAGTATCAACTGAGTCCCTTACTAGCAGTGAGAGCCTGAATAAGCTACTTAACCTCTCTGTACTCCAGTTTCTTCATCTGTTAAAAATGGATGACATTACCTACCTCACATGATTATCGTAAAGATTAACTGAGATACTTGGCATATAAGGAAACAGTAAAGATCAGCTATTCCTCCTACTGTTTTCTAGCAGTAAACTTTGAAGCCTATAAAATATTTTGCAACATACTACTTTTGTTATATTATGAACCTTTTGTGTTTTTTTTTGCGGTACGTGGGCCTCTCACTGTTGTGGCCTCTCCCGTTGCGGAGCACAGGCTCCGGACGTGCAGGCTCAGCGGCCATGGCTCATGCGCCCAGCTGCTCCGTGGCATGTGGGATCCTCCCGGACCGGGGCACGAACCCGTGTCCCCTGCACCGGCAGGTGGACTCTCAGCCACTGTGCCACCAGGGAAGCCCGAACCTTTTGTTTTTAATTACTGTTTTTGAAAATGACGCTGGTCCAGTTGCTAAGTTGTTATGGGATTTCCACTGAGTTCCAGTCTATGCTTAGATTCCAAAGAGTACCCATGTGTCTGATCTTTATTGTCAAATGTAAGCTATCCCACAAGTAAGGGATATTCCTCTTCCTACTCCTTTTGTTTAATAATCTCAGCTGGAATTCTTTTGTAGAATTTCACACTAAGCCAGGAGGTTCTCTAATAGAGCAACAGTTTGTCCATTTATTTGAACTACAGCTATATGGGCACTTAGCCTTTTCTTTGAGATAATCAATTGTGTCTAGTATATATTCAGGAACATCAACAACCATGAAAACCAGTGACATTGTTCAACCTTTCAGATTTTTAACAAATAGAAAATCTTACTGTATAAAATGCTGCCTCGTGGACTGAGTCACAGTTAATAAGACTGGTTCTAAGGTGAACAAACATCTTTCTTTCTACTAAGACCTACCGTGGTAGTGAGACAGAAAATACAGGCTAATGAGTACAGTCTTACTATCCAAAAAAAAAAAAAAACGACTTTAATTCAATTGACTGAACAAAGTACTTTTTCTCTATTATTTGAACTTCCGACCTTCAATTTTCAATACCTAAAAAAGCCTAAATTTCCAGAAATTATAGAAATAGAAAACAAATACATTTTGACTGAACCTAACTATAATGTTCTCCAAAATAAAAAGTAAATTAGTATTGCTATCTTCTTTAACTACAGTGTATACACATCAGAAGAGTGAAGTTTTAAAGGAGGATATGTAAAAAGGATAATTTATTCCAGAATAATTTACAGATAGAAAAGCATGTTGCAAATTACTCACACAGTTCAAAAAGTTTCTTTAATACCTTCCCTGAAGTCTGATAAACATCCTCACTTCAAAAAAGGGTAACAGTATCTGCAAATTGAGCCAGAGGACCCGATGATAGCCATATATAATCGGTCGTCACCTTGCAGCTCAATTAGCCCTCATGTAAAAACGAGGCATGTAAGGAGAAATGAGGTTTTGACATTATCTCTGCCAGCAAGATAATTACCCAGACTTCATTTAACAGTAGGGCAACACTGCTGTAGCAACAAATTAACTCAGCCCCATTTGCAATTCATGGTGTGTTTTCTCATTTAATACCATTTGTCTTACCCCAAGTGAATGTTTCCATTAGTTTCCTCTAGCACAGCAAATACTCAGCTTGACTCCACACATTACATCATTGCGTCAATGCTTACCTTCCAGCAACTCTTTGAAGGCATATTCAAAATGCGATAGGATGTCCCGTGATTCCATTTCAGCTACCACTTTTCTCCGGTTTATGGCCAAATAATACAGTAGGTGTATCTGTATTCAACCATCAGGGACATGAAATTCCCTATGCCTACAATCAGTTTCAGAGGCATTTTTCTCTTTTCAGAAAGAAAAATCAAGAAAAAGATAAATACAGCCAAGCTCTTACCTAGGTACCCTCATATATTAAGTTTTTAATATATTTTCAGGAGACATTTTAGGAAAGAAACCTTTTTTAAAAATGTGCTGGCTGTACATGTTAAGTCTTTATATATAACAGCCTAAACAGATAACTCTGTCATCTCTTTTATTTTCCTTTCCACATTTTACATTAAAAGTTTTCCTGAGCTTGAATTTAAAAGCTATTCTGCACCCCTAAAACTAGGCACAATTGAGGAAAATTCTGAAAAAGGAGTGTAACGTTTAAAGGGTCATGAGCACAGAAAGCAAGAACAGTACTGTCATGAAAGGGCCTGTCATTAAATTTTATGTTCAATTCTAAAAGGTAATGCTAATTTGACTACTGATTTATTATTTGAGATTTTACACACTGAATAGTTCACTGTTGACCATACAAGAGGCCCTAAAAGTTCTAAGAACACTCAAGTCCCCTAGAATTGCTTTTTTTCAAGAAGATAAACCTATACAATGAAATGTTGAGCTTCAAACATTCAAATATATAAAGTCAAGTACATTTATTTATAACTAATGTTATGTTAGTAGGAAAAAGAAGAAAATTTACCTCTGTGTTATAAGTGAATATATAAATATTTTGAAATCAGGAATTTCAATTTTTAAGAATAAATAGTCACTATTCTGCATGAAATTTAAGGAAATTCCCGAGGAGAAAAACAATACTTTCAAGAGTTTTGTTTCATTTATCACAACAGTGATTAGCAAAAATATCTGTGGAAAACTACATTATTTTATACTCTCAAGAATTAGGAACGAAAGATACATATACGTACACTTCATACAAAGTTTCATTGCTAAATGGTTACTTTAACATTATAAACTAGCAAGTAAGTGTCCATGATATATTAGTTTTCTTTCTTTTTTCTTTTTTCTTTTTTTTTTTTGCGGTACACGGGTCTCTCACTGTTGTGGCCTCTCCCGTTGCGGAGCACAGGCTCCGGACGCGCAGGCTCAGCGGCCATGGCTCACGGGCCCAGCTGCTCTGCGGCATGTGGGATCTTCCCGGACTGGGGCACGAACCCGTGTTCCCTGCATCGGCAGGCGGACTCTAAACCACTGCGCCACCAGGGAAGCCCTCTTTTTTTTTTTTTTCTTTTAATTATCTTTAATTAAAACAATTCACCAATATCTCCACACTCTCAAGTAACTAACTGTTCTAAGGAATAGATTTAAGACTTGAAAGTTAACATATAGGCAAGATGTATCAAAAACAAAGTTCTATGCTTTACTGTATGGTCTAACCAGTCTCACATTTCTAGTCAAAGTGATGGTAAGTGAAAGAAGATAAAAGAACCAATATTTTGCTAGTTCTTACGAAAGCATTCTAGGAGTGAAGATTTCTTCTCAATACAGAAAAATTTTTTATATACTTGACTAACAGTCATCCAGCCTTGGCTCCAACAATTCTAATACAGAGAAAAAGATACGAAATAAAGACAATGGAAAGTTAAAGTTAAATTTTCTTTTTGCACTCTCTTGGCCTTGCCAATCACACAGTCATCCAATTGCTGAGGAGGGTAAAATGCTTAATCTGCACATGTTCTCCAATCATTAGCTCTAAAACTGGGTGTGTATTACCACTACGGGCCTCTATTTTGTGTACTGAAATAATAAATTCCACACATATGTGAAAGATAAGGAATTTTATATTTGTTATATACAGTGAACACAAATTAATACTTGGGCAAAGAATATGAATGGATATCACATCCAGTATATGGAAAATTAATTCACCAATCCAATTATTAATGAAAGATACGAGGAAATACTCATTCTTCTGTTTCATTACTCATTTAACTAGTTTGATCACTTTGGAAAAGATCCAGGCAGGCATTTTTCCAAAAGTGATATTTAAATTAGTACTTAAAGGATGAATATGAATTATCTTTAAAGTATGCAATTAAAATATGCAACAAAAACACTGATATACTATAACTGCATTTAACACAAAGTAGACAGTTAAAATATGAAATAGACTGTTTTGCTAGTGTAGGAGTTTTGCTCCTAAGAAACTTCACAACTTTTAAAAAGTAATTAAAACAATTGTTTCACTGGGAAATGTGGTTGGAGGATTACTTTGAGACACAATAACATAGTTATTTTCAGGCAAATAGTTAAATAGATTAAAAGGTTTTTTATGGCTATGAGTGTAGAGCTGTAACATTTAACCATCACTCAGCAAATACAGCTCTTAATTATTATATCTAGCTTTTGCATCAGAGTATTGGCCTTTCTTTACCAGTTCATGATCAGCACTGTCATTAACGTGGTGCTTTATACATTTTTTAAAAAAATCATCTCTGATGAAGCACAAAGATGCTAAAACAAAGCAATTGTGATGTATGGGGTGCAAGCACCTTACCTTAGCTGGTTCAATTCAAGTAATATTCTGTGATAACCAATTTGCTTTGTGTTTTATGCAAACATAATGCAGGAGAAATGCCCCTGGGCAACGCTGAGGAGTAACTGATGAAACGGATTTATTTAGACACTATGGATAAAGCCTTTTGGCTTTAAATATTTTAGAATATCTACAGTCTTCAACAAAGTAATTCTATTGAAGTAACTTATTCTAAGGAAGTAATCATGTGTGTCTGTATGCCTATGGGTGTGTGTCTTGGAAGGGAGAATCCTTCATGTACAAAGATGTTCATCAAGGTATTATCTGTAACAGTTTAAAATGAGAACTTAAACATAGGAAATACTTTATATCTACAGGATGGAATATTATGCAACCATTAAAATCTATGGTTATGAGTGCATGCTTATATATTAAGTCAGAACGCATGCTTGAAAACTACATGTACAGTGTGCATTCATTCATTCATTTATTTCTTAGCTCACTCAAACATTCACTGCATGTCTGCTACATGTCAGACACTGATTCAGGCCATGGGCACATAGCAATGAACAAAACAGACAAGAATCTCTACCCTCATGGAGTATATATTCTCACGAGAGGAGATATACAATAAACAAATACAGATGGTAGTTCGGATAAGTGAGATAGAGTGCTGGGACAGGAGGGTTGTTGTTTTTAAATGCAGCATGCCTCAAACAGGTGAGGCGGTGTGCCAGGGGTGTACCCAATGGAAGAACATTACAGAAAGCAGGAACGCCTAGGTTGGGAGCAGGAAGGCAAGAAGGCCAGTGTTGCTGGAAAGAAGTGAGCAAAGAGATAAGTAGGAGGAGGTCAGCGAGGTTTGGGGGGAAAGTGCGGGCAGGGAGGGGGCTGTGCTGATGTAGGGTCTTGTCTTGTAAGCTACCATGGGACTTCTGCTTCTATTCTAGTGAGAGAGAAGGCCAGTAGAGGCTTCTGAGAAGAGGCGTGACATGATGGGACTTCCATCAAACCGTCACCAGCTGCTGCTTTGAGGACAGACTGTGGGAGAGCAAAGGCAAAGGACAGCAGCTTTTACTTCAGAAATGGGAGGAAAGTCAGACAGAAAAAGACAAATATCATATGATATCACTTATATGTGGAATCTAAACAAATGATACAAATGAACTTAATTACAAAACAGAAACAGACTCACAGACATAGAGAACAAACTTACGGTTACCAAAGGGGATAGCAGGGTGCGGGTGGGGATAAAGTGGGCGTTTGGGATGAATATATACACCCTCCTATATATAAAATAGATAAACAAGGGCCTACTGTACAGCACAGGGAACAATACTCAACATCTTACAACAACCTATTATGGAAAAGAATCTGATAAAGAATATATATATATATATATATATATATATATACACATACATATATATGCATAACTGACTTACTTTGCTGTACATTTGAAACTACCACAACATTGCAAATTAACTATACTTCAGTTAAAAAAAAAAAAAAAAAAAGAGGGAGTTCCCTGGTGGAAGACTCCGTGCTTCCACTGCCGGGGGATGGGTTCGAACCCTGGTCGGGGAACTAGGATTCAGCATGCTGTGTGGTGCAGCCAAAATCAATCAATCAAATCCAATGTCTAATTGTTACAAAAAAAAAAAAAAAAAAAGAAATGAGATGAAGTGGTGTTAGAATAAGGAGGAAAAATAAGGTGATAAGAAGGGATCCGATTCTGAAGACTTCTGAAGATGTATTAGACTTACTAACAGATTGAGAATATTATGAGAGAAAAAGAGGACTCAAGGATGACACCAAGGTTTGTGGTATGAATAACTAAAAAGAGAGCACTGGCATGCACTGTTTTAAGAAAAAAAACTACAGGAAGAACAGTGGTCAAAATTTAATAGAAGGCTAGTCAGAAAATTTAAAACACATGTTTATAATTAGTTAAGTAACAGGTTTGGTTCTGATAAAAATCCTAGATGAAACTATATCTGAAAAAAAATACATTACTGTAGTCAAAGTTCTGAATAAAAAATGATGAATGACTTCAATATGTAAGCAAGGTGGGGGAGGGAGTGAATTTTATAAAGCCGATATTTAAGATAATGGATCAAATGAGCTCAGACTTTAAAAGAATATGTGCACTATATGGAATGAAACCAAAGATGAACATAAAACACTAGCACAAACTCATTACAATACCACAAGGACAACAAGAGCTCGGAATAAATAGGGGCTGGTGAAAAATGCTGAAGGCAAAAAAGAATAGGAGTCTAATTTATTTTTGGCAACGTCTGAAGCAAGAAAAATAAACAGAAAAGAGAATCACTGCTTGGGGAGTTGGTATGGATGACAAAAAGAAGGTAGAATTTTACTTCGTATCCTTTGTATCTTCTCCAAAGGAAAAATGGTCTTCAAATTAAGAAGGTTAGGAGACCTACTGCTAAGAGAGAACTAAAGTCCGAGAGACAAGAGATATGAAAAGGGAGCACTTAATTTTTTTAATAAGTCAAAATTCTAGGCTTGCAGAAATTAAACTGTATGGTATTAAACACATTTTTGGATATAATTTCAGAAATAAATTGAGAAAATCTTTTCCAAATCAGCAAGAGGAAAAATGGTGTTAGAGAAGTAGAATTGTCTAACTAGGTTGAGGTTCAAAAGTGGGGAGTAAAAAAAATACAGTTGGCACACAATAGACCAAAAGAGTTAATGTCAAATCAACTAGCAAAAGTCTAGAATAAAATGTAAAGTTGATTATTTGTGCGGTTAGGAAATATTCTCCTCCTGCTTTCCTTCTCTGTATGGCTGACAGAAAAAGGCAATCAATAAAAATCAACAAAAGAGTCAAAAAGATACATGCCCCCCAATGTTCAGGCAGCACTGCTTACAACAGCCAAGACATGGAAGCAACCTAAATGTCCACTGACAAATGAATGGATAAAGAAGATGTGGTGTATATACACAACGGAATACTACTCAGCCATAAAAAAGAATGAAATAATGCCATTTGCAGCAACATGGATGGACCTAGAGATTATCATACTAAGTGAAGTAGGTCAGAAAGAAAAACATCATATGACAATCACCTATACGTGGAATCTAAAATATGACACAAATGAACTTATTTATGAAACAGAAACAGACTCACAGACACAGAAAACAAACATATGGTTAACAAAGGGGAAGGGGCAGGGGCAGGGATAAATTAGGAATCTGGGATTAGCAGATACAAACTACTATATGTAAAATAGATAAACAACAAGTTCCTACTGTATAGCACAGGGAACTATATTCAATATCCTTTAATAGACCATAATGGAAAAGAATGTGAAAAAGAATATGTATATATATGTATAACTGAATCACTTTGCTGTACACCAGAAACTAACACAACCGTGTAAATCAACTATACTTCAAAAATAAAAAAAAAAAAAAATTAAGGGCTTCCCTGGTGGCGCAGTGGTTGAGAGTCTGCCTGCCGATGCAGGGGACACGGGTTCGTGCCCCGGTCCGGGAAGATCCCACATGCCGTGGACCGGCTGGGCCCGTGAGCCATGGCCACTGAGCCTGCGCATCCGGAGCCTGTGCTCCGCAACGGGAGAGGCCACAACAGTGAAAGGCCCGCGTACCGCAAAAAAAAACCAAACAAACAAAAAAAAGAATTAAGCAAGGCTTACTAAGAACATTCCATTTTTACATTCTTTCCTATTTTCTATTTGTTTATAGGGTTACCTGGCCAGTGGATAGAAATTTTACTTTAGAAGTAATTTAATGTCAGTGTAACTTTAGACAAAGTGTCTTACAATGTAGGACAAGATAGGGCAATGTGATGCATGTATAACTAAGTTACATAAAGAATATTAACTGAAAACACAGAAAGCTTGTTTCTTAAACTTAATGGTACAAGACCACATTAGGTGACAGAAGAAAAGTAATGGGGACATTATGATGTGCATTTATCTTAACACACACACACGCACACGCACACACGCACACACAAACACACACACACTGCTCTAGAGAAAATGTAACACTTCTACCTTGACAGAAGTTTGTATAAATTAGAGGTTTTAGTTGCAAATTCAAAGATATGCTCAATGAAATGTTAGCCTAAATGTGATGTGGCAAACCTCTTGCCCACCTGCGCCCCCAAATGAAGCATTTTTAGGCTGTTTTAAAGTAATTTGTGTTCCGGTTCCCAGAGCAAAAGAAGAAAAATATCCCATGGACCCAATGGTATTTTACTTCCAGGTACCATATTTGAAGGGCATTAACATACAAGCACACGTAAAAGAGAACAATCAGAAAGGTGAAAGGGTTTGGGAAAACGCGAAAAATAACTGGTGATCTAGAATGAAAAAGATAAGACATAAGATTGTCCCAAGGATTTGTGGGACTATCAGGTGGCAACTCTAAGTTCTTTACACCCATCTCACAGGTGAAAAAACTGAGGCTTAGAGAGGTTATACAGATAAGCCAGTAGAAGGACTGGAACTTAAATTTAGGTTTTATGACCTTATGCTGTGTAGTCCCAGAAGATGAAAGTAGAACCAATTATATTATGAAGCCAGATTTTGGGTCACTCTAAGTTAGAAATAAAAACAAAACCAGTCTCATCATGTACAGGGTTTCCATGAAGTCTGGACACGAAGGCAAACCTACATAATGTTATCAAAAACAACTTCAATCTGTAAAAACATGTCACATAGATGTTTGCAGACTTCACGGCCACCTGGTGGAAGCTGAACAGCCATCATGCAAGGTGTTCCATAATCCCTTAATCTGTCCAACAGCCCCAAGGAAACAACAGAATCCTACTAAACACTAAAATAACGTGCCCAAGGTCTCAAAGTGAACACATTAAAAGTGGATAAATAAAAAGTGAATAAATGAAAACCACAGGTCTTCCTCATTCTTTCTCCTATAGTTCTCTTACCCGGGCCACACAGTAAAATCACCTAATGCTTTTTGAAAAAATACCAGAAGTTCCGATTTAATTGGTCTTAGATGAAGTCAGTTGTCGAGATGTGGATATGGTTTCCCAACAACTGGGTACAGACATGGCCACACATATAGGAGAGAAAAGCTACTTTTCTGAGGGGGAGAGGAGGGGTAACCATGAAAAGTGAGAAGAGAATAGCAAATAGAGTGTTCAAGCAACTTCACAAAAATAAAATTCCAGTGCAATTTTGTACCCACTTAAGATATATTCAAACAAGATCCAGATATCCTGAGATCCAAAATATTAGAAGTGCAAGAAGAAAGGCAGTCTGACACTAAAGTGCAGGACCCACTCATCTGAAATATGCTTTTTAAACACATAAAATGACACATTTTAAAGTCAAATCCTGTAAAAGATTACTTGTCTTTTGCACAAGTGGCAGATCTGTTATCATTCTCATCATATTGAAAGCTTATCCAATAGATGCCCTCTCTGTACCCTCCAATAGCTCTTTGTGCACTCAAAATTAACCCCACTATCACAGTGTTTCTTGGATTAACCAATGTAAGATATTTGAAGAGGGTCTTTGTTGTCGTAAAATGAGAAAAGTTGCATTAACAGCATTAAAATAATTGTGGTCACTTGGAGAAAAAAAAAAAAATCAGCAAAATACAGTGCCAGCATTTTATGTGAGCCATTCCTTGCAAACAACTAATACAGTTTTCAAGCTCTTTAATTAAAGAGGTATTCTTTAAAATTGGGAAGAAATGTTAAGTTGAATGTCATCCCCTTCCTCCTAGAATGAATGACCTCTGATAAGTATCTGAACCATTTAAACAAAAACACACATAAAATGTATTTTTTTTAATTCAACAAACATGAAGTTTGACGTGGCAAAGCAAAGCAAGAACTATTTTCTAAATTTAATTAAACAGAAAAAGAGCTGACACGCAGATGAGTTGTCTAAACAAACTTTACAAGCTAGATATTAAGGAAAGGAGTGTCATTTTTTTGTCTTAAGAGCCCAAGGTGACTGCTTATGTTTTGTACTGCTAGTTAATTCTAGCTGCAGCACAAATCTTGTCTTCTCTCTTATAATTAATTCTCAGTGTCAAAAGTGCTAGATGTCCTTTTCAGAATCAACCTATCCTGGCTGTTAATTATATTACAGAAATATGTTCAAATAATGTTAATGGCCTGATTCTAACGCTCACAGAACAAGCTACAGGTAAAGCTCAATTAATGATTTAGCTAAATATGTTTACTTAATTATTTTGCTGAGAACATGAAAATGATTTGCTTTTTGCCAAAATGATACTTGGAGATGATTTTTAAAAAGATAGGAAATATGTGCAGGCTGGAAATAGATACATGATAGGAACCACTGCTGGGATATTAAGACAAATCCTGATTATTTTTAGAAGTATGCGCATCGCTGAAATATTATTTATTAGATTAGAAGGTTTCTCAAATATTGAGAAATAGACAAATAAGAGAAATACAGTGACCAAGAAAAAAATCTTTTGAAGGGTAGTGATACAAAGTGAACCTTTTAAACATTTTTATATATTCAATTACAATGGTCTTATTTTCTCAATGGTCCATATTTCCATAAGCCCCATCCCAGACAGTGCCCTAGAAGCTACCATGGAAATTTAGACTGAAACCAAGAAACACATTAACTGCCCCAGGGAGAGCCTGGAGCTGAAAGAGTTGACTTGGAATTCCCCAGAGCTCCAAGACTAGTCTAAGTCCAGGAAGTGCTCTTCTACTGATGCCTGAGTTGTACAATGACATTCAGTGACTGCATTTAGTTTCTGGATGGTTTATTTGCCTGTGGAGCGCTAGCATGTAACTTATGAGAGAGAAACGAAACAATAAATGGAGTAGTCACAGACCTTAAAAGAGAAAAGGGGGAAAAAAATGAACATTTCTGAGCACCTACCATGGGTCAGTCATGCTGCTAGGTACTTTACATATGATATATTCATTCAACCTCTCTTCTCCCATAAACAGTATAAGGTATACATTATTATTCCCATTTGCAAAAGCAGAAAGGTTAAGTAAATTGTCCCAAATCATTCAGTCAATATGTGGCAGGTCCAACCAGAATTTGAGTCCAGGTCTTTTTGGCTGCAAAGAGCTTGCTTTTATCTAGTAATGTACAAAGAAAAGCAAAACTCAAGATCAAATTCAGAGATAAGACAAATATAAAATTCAATCTCATATATACATACTTGAAATGTAAAAGATCATTTTTTCCCCTTTAATTCCTGATTAATTTACACACGGGTTTGTGAGTCTGATACTTATGTTTTTTTAGAGGTCTGAGGAGTGACTGGGCCTCTGGTGACATTTGCACTTAGAATCATAACATTTATAGGTTAAACAACAACAAAAAAGGAAAGTCTTAAGGCTTCCCGATTCTTATACAAGAGGAAACAAAGACATAAAATGCTTAAATGTCTTGCTCAAAGTCACAGCACTTGATTTTTGCAAAGCTGGGATTAGACCTCAGATCTGACCCATGGTCTACGCTTCTTTCAGTTACAAAGTCCTGGGATTTTTTTTGTTTTTGCTTTTCTTTGTTTGCTGTGTTTTGTTTTGTTTTTCCCCCAGCTCTGGGATAGGTTGTAACTGTTAGTTATCATAAGTATATGATACAACCATGAAAATGTCATAAAAATCCTCTCAAAAATTAGCATATTCACATGTGGCTGATTCACTGTGTTGTGTGGCAGAAACTACTAGCACAACACTGTAAAGCAATTATACTCCAATAAAGATGTAAAAAAAAAAAAACTAGCATATTCAGTCATCGCCTTAAAAAGAAAACCAATCACCTGGGTTTATGTCTGTTTTGTTTTAAAAAATAATCAAATGGTATTAAGAAAGACACAACTAGGTAAGCTTACTTCACCAAAATAAAGTTTGGATTCGTAGGTCAAAATTCCAGGTGGCTGAGATTTAAAATACAATTGATGTAAAAAAATCAATGCATCATGACACGAGAAAACTGTTACTGATTCTTTATGTGCTTCCAATTTGATTGCTTTGGCCTTCCAAACAAATACATGGAAGTACCAGAAACCTATTAGTATGATAATAAAGCCTCGCTCCTGGATGTGTACAATCTCTATGCTTGGAGGATAGCAAACAAACAAACAAAAATCAGTGTAAAGATCTGCTCTAAATTTCAATAAAAGAATATTTGAACTAATTATAAAATGTAAAATTTTAAAGAATTTTAGAATAATCAGATTTCCTTCAATTTTAGAATAATCAGGTTGCCTTCCCTTTAAGTCCTTACAGAAGTCCATTTCTATGTGCCTTAAAAGCTAATGGTTTCTTATCTTTTAACCTATTGTTCCTATTTTAGTTCATGTTTTTTTCAGAATTCCAATTTTTAAAAATCCAAACCTAGCGTCAGGTTATTATCCTCTATTACTATCCAAAACACAGTAAATACAGTGGGTCCTTTTACATACAGAAAATAGTATAGCTGACAGAAATATGTTTAATAATCAATGTTATGAGCAGAGAGAACAGAAATATATGAAAGGCATATACCTTCACACAGATGAATATATACACGCGTATGTACACATACACACATACGTATACATCAATATTTGGAATGCTTTTGCTTGGATTATATACTTCTATCGTGCCCCGAAATCAAATTAGGATAATAATTTAAAAATGCATTTTCTTGTTATAAATACATATTGTTCCTGTCACGTGAAATGAAATAATTGGAACAGTGACGACAAACTGACTGGTAATAATTCAATAATCTATTTAAAGTGAAACTATACGTTCCTAGAACTTAATATTGCTAAATCGTTTGTTTCATTACTGCAAATTATATAATATTATAAAATACTGATTGCAAAAAGAAAATGGGTAAGACTTTTCCGACTTTTGTTCAACCTATGTGACTTTATAAAAGAATCACATGTACACATCCGTGCTAATGAGGCTCCCAGATTTTTATATATTCTATGTACTCAATTGTAGCCGGCCACATAATTCACATGCAGAACTATCCCCCTCTGAACTAAATGAATTCTGTTATAATGGAGAGTTGAGACTTGAAAAAATTGCTTACAATTGCACATACAAGTGAAAAAGATAGCTAAGTCTAAATTAAGATGTTGGCTATGAGGTTTCCAATAGGACCTTGACATGACTGGTGACCTACTCATGACATGATCACACCAGTACGGATTTGGAATTCTATTAGTATTACCAGAGGAAAAAAGTCAAGGAGTCATCAAGAAAACAAATCTATATCTTCTACTCCATCAGCCAATTACTGTTGTTAAAGTGGAATTAGATGGGTATTGACAATGCGAAGGGGATAAGGATTAAGCAGATGACTGAATATATAGCAAGCAGAGGTGATCACAGTTCGGATTTTTAGCACTGTTTTGTTTTTGCTGCACAAAGTTTTAAAAAAAAATTCTAAAATAGGAATGTGCAAAGTAGATTAACTACTGCTAATATCATGCCTGACAAAATACAAATCATATTTGCTAACTGGATAATGCACAAATATTTTGACATAAGGTACTATTTTATACAAGTATATATTCAACAGCTTAGCACAGATTTACTAGAAATCTGCACCTGTCTATAAATAAAGGACCCCGGGAAAGATTAAACAAAAGATTTTTTAAAATTTGCTAATAATTTAAGGTAGAAAATTCCCCAATTGCATTTTGAAAATTGTATCTTCTTTTAAAAAGTAAGGATAATACAACTCAACTGATTATAAAAACAAAACACTTCTATTGCATGAGGAGGCAGTATAGTATAATACTTAGGAGTGTGATCTTTGACTTTAGAGAGGCCTAGCTTCAAGTCTGGGCTCTGCCCTTTGCTATATGACCTTGAGGAGATGACTTAACGTCTGTCTTACTTTTCCGCCCTGTAAAAGTGAGGTATAACACCCGCGTCATGTGGCTTGTGAGGATTAAATGACTGTGCTTGTCTAAAAAACTTGGCGTAGCATTCAATTATTGTTAACTTCTGCTATCATAAAAAGTTAGAGCTGTAGCTCTATTGAACTCAGCCAGTTTGTCTACAGAAAAATTCAGTTTTGTTACATGATGATTTGGAATTCCTCAGTTGCTAAGTGGTCAAAGTCAAGGGAATCATAAAAGTATTGGTTATCAATGCCAAGGTACTACAATAGAGACTGTAAAGTTTTACTTGGTACCACTACCCCTACTCTGCAAAAAAAAAAAAAATTCACAAAGCATTGGGCAGATTTGATTTAATGGTGGGAGAAGAATTACCAGCCTAAACTGCGAATAATACCATCAAGACCCAAAAAACAGTTTTGGTGCTATAAAGAGAATTATTTCCTCCACAGTTTGATTAGTTCACTAAATTCTGGTTAAAGTTCCGGGTACCAATTTTTGCCAGTTTCTTCTTCTGTCTAAGTTTTTATCCATTTATACTGATTCTACTGATTGAATAACACTGCCACCTTCCCCTTACTACACAATTCACATATTTTGATATTAAATATATTCATTATAGCATTTGTTCTTTAAAGTCAACTTTAGATGGTATATAACAGAGATGAGTATATTTATGCCAGTCCAAAATATCTATGCAAACTGTAATCAGATGAATATATCAATGAACTTGGATTTATCACTTGATGCTACCAGTTTCTGTTTTCTTAATGTGTGAATATAGATGAGTGATCCTCTCATCCATTCTAAGTCTACAATGACTGATATTCTGAGTTAGTCAAAATATGTAAACAAATTTTTCACTTATAATATCAAAAAGTAACTTTATTCATACCCACACTTAGAAATTAGGGTGGATTGTGCCTATAAGTTTTAAACTCTCATGAAACTTTTCTTGTTTTTCATGAACTGAGGTAACTTCATTTCAGTCTGAGTTTTTAAAAGGTGTAAGTTCTCCTAATCTTAAAGTTCACAAAAGAGTATATAAGGGAATATGACTTAGTTTTGTAATTCAAATAAAATTCAAACAACAATAATTTTACAATAATATAAAAAAACTAAAAATATATTGTTTAAAGAAACAGTAGCAAAGAATGCCAAGAACGTAGTAAGGAATATCAAGGTTTCCAATGGCAATTCACTCAAGAGAAAAATCACAAAAAATGCTAAGAGGCATGAAAGTGTGTTACTAAAATTTTAGTTTCTAGTTTAAAAATAAAATTCTAGTCAAGAATAAAAATGCAGAGAGATGCCTAAACACAGACAAGAAAAAAACCTCTAGCAAATCTAATAAATTTAACTTGCCCTGCCAGATCTTTTCAACTTATTGGAAAATTCGCTTGACTTAATATTGACACAGAGATGTGTAAATCAATACATTCAGAATGAAAGATATATTTTAATTTAAAAATGCTCAGACTGCAGCAGTAAATCTATGCACTTAGCACACAAAAATCATCAAGAGTTTAAATGTTGAGGTATAGTATTGGGATTAACCAACACCTAAAGGTGAATGCCAAATACTACATTTTTACCATTAAAATTTTTACTTTTTATGACACAAATAAGGCAATCTTTACAAAATTTACTGAAATATATTTATAAGCAACAGAAAGAATTTCATTGAGAATCCATCAAAGCCTGCAACCAGGGCACCACCTATCTGCTGTTTAGAAAAAGTCCTATTTTTATATATAACTAGCAAGCTATTGTGAATTTTCCAAATGAAATGAGACCAATAAAAGAAATGAAAGTACCCCCTAATCTCAGTGATTTTCTATGCAGTCAAAAGCTTTAACTGCTATTCAATATGGTAGCCCTCAGACATAATATGTGGCTATTAAATTAAGATGTGTTAAAATATGAAATACACAACAGATTTTGAGTACAAAAAATGTAAAATATGTCATTCTCATTTTTGCTAAAATAATTTTACTAGTACATACACACATTTTCAGAGTACAAAACCAGAAATAATCATGGGTTTCCTTAGGAATGTATTACCTAAGAAAGCCAGACCTAGACAAGCCCCAAAATATAGTTTCTCTATCTCCTTAAATAAATTTATTATATGTGCACAAGTTTAATTTGGTCAATCGCAACATAAATCGAAATGATCTTTAGATTGGGATTCCCTATCTTCCACATACTGCCTGTCAGATATTATAAAAAATGAAAACTAATAATCATAATTCTGATCACTGGTAAAATGACCTTTCAACTCACAAATTTGAAAGTTAGTAGGGAAATGTTATATTCTAAAATCAGTCTGTTTCAAACAAAGAGTTAAGAAGTGTTCATATCTACTAAAGTATATATGATGATAGCCAAAATTTCCCAACTATCTCAAAATCACAGCAAAGAGATCTGCTTCTCACATCTTGCCTGTAATTTCTCTTTATAGTTAGTATATAACTTTGCCTTTAGTAATCATTCTTTTACTCTTATCATCCTTCTCCTTTAAAATCTTTCCCTTCCCCAATTATCCTCTCAGTTACTTAAAAGAGTGGTCCTCAGACCAGAAGCAGCATTGTTATCTAGGAGCTCCTTAGAAATGCAAAATCTCAAGACCCACCCAAGACTTACTGAATCAGAATCTACATTTTAACAAGATCCACCCCCCACCATCCTCCAAGATTTGTCTGGAGACTAAATTTAAGCATCGCTTTAGGCTTACTGGAAAGGATTTCCACCTTCACAGTCTGTTTCTTTTGTCTTCATCCTGTACATCTCTTTACTGGTCTTCAGGTTAACAAGGTTAGAAAGCATCTTAGAAACCACTGATTTCAAACTTTCACGTTACAGATAGGCACACTAGAAATATGTATTAATATCTAGCACAAGAACCTTGCCTAAAAAGGCCCTGATAAATGTCAAGTTCTAAGACAAAGGCAAGAGGAGAAACTGAAGCTAAAAGAGATAAAGGTCTTACAGAAGTTCACACGGTTACTTAGTTGCAGGCCTAAAACAACACTGTATGTCTCATGCTGATTCCAACGTCCAATGCTCCGTCCTGTACATGAGGCTACTAGCAAGACAGGACCAGAGTTTCGGAGAGATTCCAGCCTTCCTCATTCCTCACTGGGATGTGTGGGAGAGTATGCCTCTTGTGCCTGGGTGTGTGTGCACACGAGTGAACACTCACGCTTGCCTAGCTCTGGAGTGCCTTGCAGAGCAACAGTTTTAACCACTGAAAGTATAAAAATTCAAGTTTTATAAACATAGCATCTATTTGTTCAGCTTAAGGCCAAATTTCCTTTTCTACAGTCTTTGATCATCTTCGCTTCTGTCAAAACAGAGGTGGGAATCAGGAGGTAATGAGTAAAGGTTCCGTGAGGTATGTTGAAAACATAGCCGTAAACAGCCTTAACTGGCTTGGGTATTATTACTTGAGTTGGTCACTATTCATTTTCCCCTACTTCTTTTGTCTTTTATATTCCTCTTTCTCTTTCTCACCCTCTTCCTGTTCCATTGCCCTTGCTCCTTTTCCTGTTAGCGAGTGCCACAGAAAAGACAAAGTTGAAAAGTTATTTATACGAAACTTGACACTCTTGGGGAGAAAAGCACTATGCAAATTGTTACATATCATAACTTACAATTCTATAGTATTTTAAACTTTGTACCAAGTATTTTTATAAAGCATTTTCATAAAAATTTTCCTAAAGCTATCATAATACCATAATGTCAAAATGCTTTTGAAAGTGACAGTGAATATAAAGATTGACTCCATATAAGAGTATTCTCTGGACATGGTAAATCTGTTTACATTTTCTCGATTAATAACATATTATGAACAGTTGTAAAAAGAGAAGAAATATTTGGGCAATAAACCCAAAAAATAATAGAAAAGGCAACACCACAATTTACTTTTAAAAAAGCAAAATGCCCAGTATTAAAATTGATTTAAAAAAATTGTAAAGCGTGAATGCTTCACGTGGAAATATTGTGGAGTTAAAAACAACGGATTATATCATGTCTTATCAAAGACCAGAAGAAGGTGACAGGTATGTAAGCAATTCACAGTATAACCAGCCAACAAGACATTAAACAGAGAGAACATCAATAATTTAAATAACTGGGTTGGTTACTTATTCAGCTTTACTCTCAACTAACATTTGAGTATAAAATATAGTTAACTGTAATTAATAGGAGCACCTAGAGGTTGCAGAGTTTATACTAAAACAGAAATAAAACTACTGAAATATACCATTCATTGTTAAGAAAAACATATGTGGATAACTTTATTATAAAAGTGTTAAAAATTAGAATTTTTGAGTCTATAAACTCCTATTTGGGTAGAATTCAGTAAAACATGAGTAAATTAAAGATTACTAACATCTCATAAATAATTACGGCAAGTATTTAGATTGCTCCCATTAACAGATTAGATGAATTAAACAGCAGAATAGACACAGTTAACTGGAAGACAAGGCTGAAGAAATCACAGTACAGGACAGAAAGACAATGAAATGGGGACTAGGAGAAAAGGGTTAAGAGATACCGAGAATAAAATGAGAAAGTGCAACATATCTCTGTCTGGAATCCTAAAGAGATAGAAGATTAATAATGAACAAAAAGCCATATTTAGATAAGGGCTGAAATTTTTTTGAACTGGTTAAAGATAGGAATTACCAGACATAGGAAAGACAACATAAAAGCAGAGTAAATAAATTCACATCTATACATAATGCTGTGAAACTATGAATATCAAAGACCAAAAAAGAAAATCAGCCAGAGGTGGGGAATAACCCGCGATATCTATTATCAGTCTGACAACAGATTTCTCAACAGCAACAATGAATGCCGGAAGAGAGTAATAGAGTATCTTCCAAAAGCTGAGAAAAATTATTTAACCCGGAATTATATATGCAAAAAAACATTTTTTTGTGAACAGGAGTGAAATGAATCCAGTTCCAGATTCAAAACAACAAATTTATCAGTTTTAGAACTTCACTAAAACACCTTCTAAGAACATACTTGAAGAAAAGGATCTTACAAGGAAAATATGACATTTAAGATGAAATGGTAAGGGCTTCCCTAGTGGTGCAGTGGTTAAGAATCCGCCTGCCAATGCAGAGGACACAGGTTCGAGCCCTGGTCCGGGAAGATCCCGCATGCCGCAGAGCAACTAAGCCCGTGAGCCACAACTACTGAGCCCGCGTGCCACAACTACTGTAGCACATGCGCCTGGAGCCCGTGCTCCGCAATGAGAGAAGCCACTGCAATGAGAAGCCCGTGCACTGCAACGAAGAGTACCCCCACGCTCGCCACATCTAGAGAAAGCCTGTGGGCAGCAACGAAGACCCAATGCAGCCAAAAATGAATAAATAAATTTATTTAAAAAAATTAAAAAAAGATGATATGGTAAGAATCTGCTATGTCTTTCAAAGCTAAATAAACTATGTATTAATACTAATGTCTAATCCATGGGTTTATAAAACTAAAAAATTGTACAGCAAGAGAATGTTTAAGTTTGAAGAAGTATGATCTAATTGATGTTCTAAAGTCCCTGTATTGTCAGAAGTCCTGACATTATTATCCACATACCTTAAATTTAACACACAGCTGAGAACTTAATACTTCTTAAACCAGCCAGGCATTTTTACAGGTCTTTATCTTCAGTTATGCTGAACTGAAGCACGAGACTTAGAATTGGATGACCCATGTTTGCTCGCAAAAGGGATCTATGTTGATCTTCACAGGAACTCCACATTCATTCATTCAACAGCCTCACTAATATACTGAGTTCCTAGGATGTGTCAAGCACGGTTCTAGATACTAAAGAGAGAGGCCAACAAGACGGACCTTGAAGAAGAGTACATTCCAGTGGCTGGAGACACTAGACAAGAAAAAAAATAACTTCAGATTATGGTAGGTGCTATAAAGGAAAGAGAGGGCTTCCCTGGTGGCGCAGTGGTTGAGAGTCCGCCTGCCGATGCAGCGGACACGGGTTCGTGCCCTGGTCCGGGAATATCCCACATGCCGCGGAGCGGCTGGGCCCGTGAGCCATGGCCGCTGAGCCTGCGCGTCTGGAGCCTGTGCTCTGCAACGGGAGAGGCCACAACAGTGAGAGGCCCGCGTACCGCAAAAAAAAAAAAAAAGGAAAGAGAGAAGATCATATGAAGGAAGGTAATTAAAAGATGGAGGGAAATAAGAGATCAAAGTAACTTTGCCTAAGACTGTGTAACAGTGGTGAATCAAACAGAGCTCCTTCTAACTTCAAATCTCCTGATCTTTCTACTATATAACACTACCCTTCCTATTTTTTTGTGGAAAGACCTAACCAGTCAAAGGCACAGCTCAAATGCCTTTTCAATACCCGCTAGTAGAAGTGATTATTCTCTTTTTTCTCATCTCAGTAGTGCAACTGGTTTAAGCCTCTACTGTGGCACTTACACTTTTCTCTGCTGTGCATTAGTCTGTACATACCAAATGCCCATAGGACCCTTGAGAGTAGGGACGTGTGTCATTCATTACTTTCGATTTCTGGGACCTGGTACATAGTAAATCTCAATACCTTTTTGCTCTTCAACTCAGTAATGATTTTAATTTTAAATATGGTCACAATAAGTACTATTCATTTATATAAACTATATCTTCTTTGATGAAAGATTTGGGCATGCTTTAAAAGAGACAAGAATAAATACTAAGTGTTTGGTTCTTTGTGGTAGTCCCATGGCCAGTACCACATGCAGTGTTTTTTTCACTTGTTGGCTATCAGATCTTAAAATGTTCTGAATTTGAATACCTTGAGCTAGGGAATGCCCTTACTAGTGTGTGGCTACCTCCCTAAGCTACTTCCCAGATTATCTGCCTGGCCCCTGAAGGCATTTGAGCTTTGGACTCCTGAAGTTAATAAGTAATAATAGTGCCTTTACAGTTCCTAAATCCAAGTCCTACTACATACCTTATTTCAGCTTACCTTTTATTAGCCCTATTTTAAGGATGAGGAAAGTGAAGCTCAAAAAGTGATTTCTCCTATAGGTCACATAGCCAGTAAATCATGGATCTGCGAGAAGTTATTCTGATTTCTGGTTCCACGCTTTTTGCTTGCACTACACCAGTAGTGGTTAAAACGTGGTTCTGTGAGTGATAAAGTGATGGCAGTGGAGACTCTGAATGATAGGAGAGATGCCTCCTGGCATGGAAGTTTCCAGATAAGGTTTTGACTGAAACGTATTTTGATGAACGGGCAAGATTTCTCCAGACTGACATGAAAACTGTGATGTTTCAAACGTAACAATGGTAGGAGCCAAATGACAGACACTGGAAAGTGCAAGACTCATTTAGAATGCATCAACTGGGGGGAATCAGGACGTGAAGATGATGGAAAGATAAGTGGAAGTCCTAATGGCAAAGACCTATAACAGGAAGAAAGGAATTTACATTGTGTTGGTTAAACCAAGGGAAGACACTAATAGGTTTAAGTTAGAAGTCAAATGGGTCACAAAGATCATGTTAGAATTTGAAGAGAGTGGATAACAGCGGGAAAGAGAGTAGAGAAGGAAAGGCTAACCAAGGAGACTAGTTAGGCTATGTCAATGGTCAAGACACTGAACTAGAGAATTGGAGAAAAACAGATTACTAATTGACCTCCTTAAAAACATTCACTTTGCTTGAAAATGGTAAAGTTCACCTGGCAATTCCTAAAACTACGGTTAAAAATGTTAACAAAATTGCAGTCTCTAGGACGAATGTACATTCAACTGAAAAGGTTAGCGAGAGGCAGGTGGGGGAAAATAGAAAAGGATGCTGGACCAAGAATCAGACAACTGACCCTGCTCTACACCTTATTGGTTATGTCAGTTACTTACTTATCTTCTCAGAACCTTAACTTCCTCTTTTGAAAGGAGAACCCTGTTATCCCTTGCAAAACTGAACGCTACCATGCAAAGGTGATAACTGTGATCTTGTAGCTATCGTTATCATCTTCATTACTGACAGTAATAGAGAAAAACTATTAACACTTAAGTAATACATTGACTCTGTATCATTAACCAATGTTTATAAAACCACTAGAGGAATACCACTAAAATCTATTATTGGTATTTTAAAAGGAAGGCATAAGCATTTCAGTTGATCATTTTTATTTAAAAGAGCATGATTTGATTTACTTTCATATCTAATGTGATATGAAAATCAAATTAGGAGGTACACATAAGTCAGAGATTACTTTTAAGGTTTTCACAGCTAGCTAAATTTATTAAAACCTCTAATTTGTTAATACAGAAATTAATCTGGTAAGTACCAATGAGTAACACACTTTATATTAAAGAATCCATATATCAAAAAAATCAGTAAGTTCGCAGCTTTAAAGAAAGCAGCGCTATTTTTAGATGAACAAGTAAGACCTGTAATTCATGTCAGGTCTTTGCCTTAGAAAACATGTTTTCCCCACTGTATAGTTAGCTCAATTAATGAATTCTATTTCAGCTATTGTGGCTATACAAATTACCTTTTTTAACTGCTAAATTAATCATATAGCATCTTATATATTAGCGATGACACAAGTTTGTCAATGAGCTATAGGTTTGATTCAAATTAATGTCACTTTCATCTCTAATAGTATCCCTTCCGAAAATGTATTCTAGAATTTTAGTTGATATAAAAAGTGTTGACTTAATACCAAGCCTCAGAACATGCTGATTGCAAACACATTTTTGTTAAATTTGTGGGAAAGAAAAAACTGATTCTCACTTTCTTTTTAAAATTTTAGGTAATAGTACAGTAGAGGTGTAGGTGGAAAAACAAAAACAAAAAAACCCATATACCAATCTGACCTCACTGTGAAATAGGTAAAGAAAGGTATAAAATTAAAATGACAAAGTCAGTGTTCACCATCCAGTATTTCAACATCTAATTTAAGTCTAATGATAATATTAAGAGTATAAAGAATGGGAAACGCTCATGCGTCATGTATTGAATTAAAAATCAATAACGACTACATTCTAAAACATAGTGTGTGAAAAACCAATCTGATTTCACACTTTTCACACTTAGGATACATTAAAAAAAGAACAATCTGAAAATGTATACACAGAGATTCAAAAAGTGTATCTGGAGATTAATAAGGGGAAAACCTCTGTGTCAGACATAGATAGAACATAGCTGATTATTGTGTTTCCTTTTGGGTTACTGCTATCAACGGAAAAAAAAAGCAGGCTCCCAATGTGATCCTACTCTTCTTTGTACCAGATACTTACATGAAATCATGGTGCTACTCTGTGTATCTCTTTCTCCCCACTTTTTGATTCAAAAATGGATCTATGACAACGATCATCTAATGACCTCCTAAGTGCTTGTTTTATGAATTTGGCCCTTGCTCAAGAAGTTAGACTGAAAAGTCTTTTAATCTCCTTCTGAAAAGAATTTACTGGATTGCATTTAAGTTCAAGTTCAAGGGTATTAAAATGTACAATGGAGAGTGAAAAAGGTGCTCGGTTATAGATTTTAACTTCTTGACTAGAAAACTGACTCAATATAGATTTTCTAATTTACAATGAATCAAAAGAGAAAACAATAGACCATAGCAAAAGTGGCACAAATGTATCAAAAACCAAATGAATAAACATTTGAGGAGATTTATTATTAGAAATTGCAATAAATTTTGGAAAGATGAATTGATTTTAGTTAAAAGGTATAACTGACAATTTATTGGGCGGGAAGATGCATTATTTTCCAATTGTTATCCATCTACAGTAAAACTGATTTGTTTCCTACTGTATTTTATGGAAAAGGAGACTGCAGCTTTCAGTGATTTAGATTAAATGTATTAATCATAACCAGGCACTGTGACCTATATATCTACTATTAAAGAAGATTTTTGACATTTAATTCTGTAGCAATATTTTGGCTCTGTACCACTCTTCCTAAAACCAAT
This sequence comes from Delphinapterus leucas, assembly GCF_059928025.1. Taxonomy (NCBI): domain Eukaryota; kingdom Metazoa; phylum Chordata; class Mammalia; order Artiodactyla; family Monodontidae; genus Delphinapterus; species Delphinapterus leucas. The sequence continues at coordinate 22,063,069 of NC_143129.1, forward strand.
TCCTGCTACAGTTGGCAGATTTCTCCCTTTTAATTTTATGAGGCTTAAAGTAGCATTTAACCACCCATGCGGTAAATAATGCGGGATTAGAAATATTTAGTGTTTTGTTTCCCTTTCAGGAGTGGTAATCCATCAAATCCAAAAATGTTCTCTAAAATTTTTCTATATTTTTAGCAATCTGTAATATATGATATCATAAAAATTATAAAATTAAATAAAATGCATTACATAGCCAGAATAGATCTGCTTTTCTAAAGAACTGTGTTAACCCAAAAGAGCAGGTAAAGATCACTTTGAACCAGCAACATGAATCCCTCTTAAAAAAACAAAACAAAGTAAAATAAAAAAATATGGATTAAAACATGATACTTGATTAGAATGTTTTCATTTTATTCCCTTGGGTAATGAATCTTAATGAGTGTGCAAATAATTTCTAGGCAGTTTAACCATTTAATATCCATCTAAACCACACACTATTGAAAGACAAAGTGTTAGAGATAGATAGGAAAACAGTTATTAAACATCTAGTTGTGCTAGGTATTTGGCTAAGTGCTCTATAAATGTAAAAATAAACTTTAAGTTTAGTACATCATATGGTGCACATTTGCCCCCAACAAATAAAACTGAATCCATAAGTTTTTCAAACAAGTGAGGCACAAGACAAAAATGAAATGCTTAACCTACAGAAGTTAATATTTCTAAATATAATTTAGAATAGTAACAAAACACCTTTACATTTAACATGTGAGCTTAAAAAGAATTAAAAACTTCAGTAAAAAAATACAATTCTGCTATGAAATCAAAATAACCACTGGAAGTAACACTGACTTTAAACAAAATCAAATTCCAATTTTTAAATTTTCATTTATATGAAATGTTAATTTTGCTTATTAATGAATCCAAATTATTACAATAATCACACTATAACTGCATGTGGTACTCTGAGATACATCAAAGTAATAAAGTAACTTGTCCAATGAGTAATTATCTATATTTAATCTATATATAAAACAAATGGCCCAGAAATGAGTAAAGTCTGTAATTCACTCAAGACACATTGATGCCATACATTCATAGTAGGAACATCTAACTTCTTCATGCATATTCATGTCTTAATTCACTTTTAACAGTTCATGATTATGATTGTTATGAAAATAAGTGTATGTCCTCAAAGTGTCTAAATGAAATCAAAGTGTCTAAATGAAACCACCTACCAGAAATAAGAGAATGTAAAAACAAAATATGTGTATGTGTGTGTTTGTAAAGGCCCTTTTTTCATATATAAAGTGTCTGCCTTGCCCTTCCTGGCTTCATAGTGCTACACTGCAGAGCTGGGAGTTACACATTGGGAAAAATAGGAGGAAAGAAAATTCATCCAGTCAGCTAGACAGCCAGCACCTCTAAGTAACATCACAATGGAAAGTAAAGGCATTTCAAGAACAATCATATGATCAACATACACAATAATGTGTTAAAAATGTGTTAGTAATATATACGACACATACAACAATTTGCTGAGGAAGCAGGATGACTCTGAGATTATGTTCAATCAAGGAAAGAGTTAGTTTAATTGGTTTTTCCTATAAACAGACAATTCCAAAGATTGGGCCTGTACTAGTGCTTTAAGAGGCTAAATGAGGAAGTAGGATTAGGGAAAAGTTGTGATGTTAATAAATATGAAGAAAGCTAATGCCAAATTCATAGCATGAATTATTTACTTCAATACAATTTGCAGCAACTTAAGAATTCGACGATAAAAATTCGTAAACCTTTCCTCAAAATGAGAACCCAATCAAATTTTGAAATGGACCACTTTCACAAGTTGACAAGAAATTTAAATGTCAAGTCTCACGGTATTTTCAAAAGCTAACATTCTAAAAAGCTAAATCATTATAGCTCCAGCTAAAATACAGAAAAGAGAATAACTTCTGAAAATTTTCGTATGCAAAAGGACTGGAGTTCAGAAGACCTGGCTCTGATTGTTCATAATGAAGCTAACTCTTTGAAAATCACTGAGTCCACACAATGGAAATTACAGTAATACTTATACCACAGGATGGTGGAGTCTATAAAGATGTCCTTTACAAAACATTTAATGCTATTTTAATATTTATTGCTGTCACTAACCTTTTTGGATATGGAGAAACCTAACTGATAGGTAACAAAAAAATTTACCTTTTAATAAATTTGAGAAAGAAAAGATTTAAATATCAGCGAGGACCTAATAAGTTAAATCAACAGATAATACAGGAAAGGAGAGAAAACATATGTGAGGTGAAAACAGAAGAGCTGACAGGAGGGATGGACAGCATATTTACAATGTAATGTAATGATGAAAAACTATTACACTGAAAAATAAAACATGTATCCAATTCAGTAGATTTAACTTGATCAAACACAGAGTAATTATTTACCCAATATATTCATTAAATCAACCAAACTATATAACTAAGATGTATTTTATTTCAGCAGGCCACTAGGCCTATCAACTTTTTACAAATTAAAAATTCATTGGAAATATTTTTACCCTTGAAGGGGAAGTAGTATAGCTTGAAGGCTAAGACTTTGGGGAGTGGGTCATAGGGCCAGAGTTTAAATCCTGACACTACTGATTACAAGCTGTGAACTTGAATAAGTCATTTAAGCCATTTGCCCCTGTTCCTGGCTTATAAAATGGAGAGGAGAATAATATTTATCTCAGTAGCCTTTTTTTGAACATTAAATGAATTAACATACATAGAGAGATTAGAACACCACCTGGCAAATAATAACTCAATAATGTTAGCTAATATAATTAATAGTAACCAAATATTTCTGTCCTTAAATATTAGCTACATAAAATAAAAGCTGATCGAATTATTTAATAATATACTAAAATGAAATATTATGCAGCCAAACAAATGAATAAAAAATAGGTATAATTTATAATCTCTCAGACTTTTTTTTAAAGTTTAAAAACCAAGGTTCAGATTAATCGATGCTGTATGTGCACAGATGGGTATGGGAAGAACTGGATGTGGGACAAAGACTTTCCACTGGATACCTTTTGTCCTATTTATCCTCTTGTCCTTTTGTCCTCTTAAAACCTGTGAATCTATTACTTAAAAAAGAAGAAAGAAAGAAAGAAAACAAAAGAAAAGAACACTAGCTAGCACTTCCCGGTAAACATAACCCACTAATCACACAATGCAGCTCCCTCTCAAAACCCCACTAAAATGACAGTAAAGAATAACAAGGTATAACTCCACAAGGACAAAGCGGATAGGAAAGAAGATACCACCAGACAAGCAGAGTCAACAAAATCACAGAAGAAAATGAAATGGATGTGTGGCTGGCAGCTCAGCTTTCTCTAGCAAAGGGGTAGGGAGAGGGGGCGATAAAAAGTAAGTTGACTGAAGCAGCAGACTCCAGAAAGGTTCAGAAATTGGAGGCACCAGACACCTCTTCAACAGGGAATTGCTGGAAAATTTAATTTTTTAAATTGATCCCTAATCCCAATCCTTGGCCACACAGTCATACAGTGTTACCACCCCTTCCCTATATCCTAGCAGAAGCACAAACAGTGTATAAGACACTGTTAAACTAGAAAGGGGCTATACCTATGGGCCACATGATATACCTTTACTAAAATTAAGAGAATTCAGTGAAAGTCTGCAGACTGAGGGCTCCCTGCCCTCTACTTTGCAATCAGAATGTTGGTCAGTGGAGTCAAAACACTAGTCCACTCCCCCACTCCACACGCCTTGAGGCAGGAGATTACTTATTAGGGGGTTATTTCGAAGGAAAATCCCTATGGATAGCAACATTTAAGAATTACCCAACCAAAAGGTGAGCATCTGTACACTGGGCATCCAAGCAGCTTTTTAGTGCTCTCTCAAATGGAACCTTATCTGCATCACATCACTAAGTACATAAAAGGACAAATTAAAAACAACGAAGAGGGAATTCTGTGGTGGTCCAGCGGTTAGAACTCCGTGCTTTCACTGCCGAGGGCCTGGGTTCAATCCCTGGTCAGAGAACTAAGATCCCACAAGCCATGCGGCATGGCCAAAAAATTAAAAAAAATAAAAATTAAAAACAATGAAGAACTTAGATACTAATATTGGTAGGAAAGGATGTTACTTAAGGTTGTACTGGCCATGTAACTAGTGGTGGAAAACTCCCTAAAAGCATAAGGTAATACCCAGTAAATCCCTATCAACATTTAAAAAATTTTTAAACACATACTATGGGCTAGGAGCTGGACCCCTGTCACTCGGGTGCTACACGTACTTGGGGACACAATGCAAACATAAGAAGACGAGTAAGAGTATAAAATGGAAAGGTCACCCATTAATGAATGAAAGAATGGCAGAGACAGCAGATGCAATGGCATTTCAGATGATGCAGTGATCTCTGAAGTGTGAGGAGTTGGGGAAGCTTTTGACAAAAAGGTATGGAGCCTGAACTGTTCCTTGAAGGATATGAATCTACCAGTAAGAAGAGGGGTGCACTGTTGTGAGCAAATGTAGAGAAGGAATGAATATGACCGAGTAAGGGAAGGTTGATGGAGGGGTGGGGACGCTGTGAACCTAAGACCATCTGGAAAGGAGTGAAGTATTGTATATAGGTCACAGGTAAGCAGTGAAGGTCAGAAGGAACAAACCTGAATTTGATGATAAAGGCGTGAAAACTATTTTTTGACTAGGGTATAAGCATGTTTTAAAAATGTTTCCTTGGAGTTACATGTGATACGGATTAGAGGGAGGAAAACCGGAAGGAAGAGAGACCAGGGAGGAGACTAATGTACTATCAAAATGTAAGGTTAGGAGTAACTACACTAGGGCAGTGATAGATGAAATTTGGAAAGAAAGGGTTAATATGACAAACAAGGAAAGAAATGAGATTCAGACGTGTCTAGGTGTGGAAAGAGTGGAGGAAGATAGAGATAACACATAAAACTAAAACTTTAAATGAAGAATGAAAAACTAGTTAGGATCAGTGCGTCCCTTAGCAAACACTAGGTCTCTTCTCTCTCTCTCTCTCCCTTTCCCAATTAATTTTTACTAGCCAAACTGCAAGGTGCTGGGGGACAAAGACATATCTCACTTCCCACAATGAAAAGATCACAAGCCACCATTACATGTGCATACAGCTGAACCAAGAAATCTATGGCTGAAAACACAATTAAGCAAGACATCAAGTTTCTGAGTCAGAGGTCACATATACTTATTTATTCATCCAACAAATGATATAAAATACTCCTTTAAAACATATTTGTGGATCAGAAAATTAAAAGAATCTATCAAAGATATATGTAAATGAAATGGCATGAGATGAAATCTAAGTATTAACTTTATTTTCAGGATTATGTAGTTTTTAAAGAAGCATTATTAGACTACAGTACAGGAAACCCCTTTTATTTATAAGACTTCTTTGTGAATTCTCAGTTGTTCAAATTGACCTTCAGTTGGAGGATTTGCAGGTGACTTCAATATAGAAAGTACCTGTTAAATATTATTTGGAAGTGTTCTACCCATCATTGATTCTGAACTTTTCTGATATTAGATACCTGACATATCTGAAGGCAAATTAGAAAACTGAGTTTTATAGACCATCAGAATAATTCTATCAACAACATAAAAGACAGAAAACCAGAGTGAAAGCTTTGAAGAAAGTGAAGTGTTTGCAGCATTTCTGTTTCCCTGATTTTGATTAAAAAAAAGAAACCAAGAAAAATATTGGGAACTCTGGCAATGTCACCATAATTTTAAAGAGCAACAAGGAATGGAATCTTAAAAATAACACAAATGAATCTACATACAAAACAAAAACAGGCTCGGAGACATAGAAAACAAACTTATGGTTACCAAGGGGAAAAGATAAATTAGGAGTATGGAATTAACAGATATAAACTACTATACATAAAATAGATAAGCCACAAGGATTTACTGTTGCACAGGGAACTATATTCAATATCTTGTAATAACCTATAATGGAAAATAATATGAAAAAATGAACATTCATAACTGAATCACTTTGCTATACATCTGAAACTAACACAATATTGTAAATCAACTATACTTCAATAAAAAAAATATATCTCACAAAAGGACAATCAATGTGATTCTACTTACATAAAGAACCAAAACAGGATTTAGGAATACATATGCATGTGGTAATTTTTAATGTCAGAGGGCTGAGATACACAGAGGAATTAGAATCTTCTGTTTCTGAAGGTGGGTGATGACAATACGGGTATTTGTTTTTCTGTTATTCTGTAAACTATACATTTATATCACCTATGCACCTATCTTTGTACAAGATATTTCTCAATAAAAATCATGCCATACATCAAAAAAAAAAAAAAAGGCAACAAGGAAATGGGTCTTCAGTCTACATTTATGGAGTCAAATAGTTACCAACCAGCAGTCTTAATTTCTAAAAAGAGCGTTTTAGAACATATTGCAAAGGTTTCTTTTTTCTTTTTTATTTTTTGATCGTGCTGTGTGGCTTTCAGGATCTTAGTTCCCAGACCAGGGACTGAACCCGCACGTTCCCTGCAAATGTTTCTTAGGATACGACAGAGAAGAAAAATATTTAAATGATAAGCATCATAATCTTTATAAGAAGTATTTTTTAAAACCGCAAATGTTTGCAATCCAATGTTTTTAAGGAGATTCATTAAAAAGTCCATAGATAATTTCTTCAAAAAAAAAGAAAAAAAAATCAATCTTAAAACAAGCCATTTTTTTACTAATAAAGTGAATGACCTAAGAATTTGTATGCAAGTACCAATGTGAAAAAAATGAAAAGAAAGCACGGCATTTCATGATCTTTAAAAATGTAATCAAAAGACTGGTTGCCCTGCATAACATTTAAGTAGCCATTAAAGCATGAGAAAAACTATTAGAATATTAAAATATTACATTTCTGAACATACATTATGATTTAATCTAAAGGGGAAAACCAGAATAGTATATAAATATTTGGCACCTGCAAACTTTCTTTAAATAAAAAACAAAACAAAACATTCAAAAGCACCAGAAGTAATACTGTACTTTACAAATAAAAGTGTCCTTTTGCCATTTGCAGGCGCACGTTTTGTGGACATTTAAAAGCTGTGGTCAACCTGGTCTAGAATCAGGAGAGATGTCTAGGACATAACCCAACTTCCTGAATGAACAGGTGTGAGTAATGCACACTCTTGTATAACCCAACTTCCTGAATGAACAGGTGTGAGTAATGCACACTCTTGTTTCTTTCCCCATGTTGTTAATAAAAGCAATGAGAGGAAAAGGCACTAGATCGACCAAGGCTGAACATTATTCCAGCCTGCAAATCATGTTCTCTCCAATCACCTTCATATCCTGTAGTTCACTATTACATTACCCTGTTTAATTTTCTCCGTGGCCATTTTTACGTACTCACCCTCCTCCCCAACCAAGTTTATTTTTACTTACTAAAATATAAGCTCCAGGGAACCTTGTCTGCTTTATTCACCATTGTAATCCCTGAGACCTAGAACAGTATCTAGCACATAGTAGAGGCTCAATAAATACTTGTTGAATGAATGGATGCTACCCAAAGGTTGATCAGAAAATCAGATCTGGTAAAATAAAGGGTTCAGTCGACTGTGGATCCCACCTCCTAGGGGAACAGCTAGAGAGCTTTAGACTCCTGATATAGTCTTAACTTGTAACCACCCAATGTACGCTGTATACAACTGTCCATGTGATCTTTCAAAAGACAAATCTGATCCATTTAACCCCCCAGATATTACATCAGTTCACATGCATTCCCGCGGACCGCAAAAGTCTGAAATGATATAACTCCTGCCTACCTTGCCAACCAAACCCTGTCTACCGTATACTCAACACAAGCATACCTTATATTTCAGCAACACTGGATTCAGTTTCCCGAATATTCCACGCTGTTTCAAACTTAGACTTGCCCGTTCATGTTTTTCTGTCTGCCAACTCCATTCCCAATGAGTTAGTGAGCTCCAACTCATACTTGCAGTCCCAGCTAAAAGATCTTCCTCCTGTGTGAAGTCTACCCAGAATTTTGCCAAGTTCCATTAGAAAGGGGAGGAAAGGAATAAGAGAAATACAGAGGATACAATCACAGTTGAACTGAAGTAGAAGTGTGACAGAGGCCAGGCATGTTACACAAGATTGGAGGGATAATGAAGAACCACGGAGGGCAAAGCAGGGAGAACAAGATGAAACAGAGAGCAAGGAAGCAGGCCTGAGCCGGCTAATGCTAGAGATCAAGAAGAAGGGATCAAAAACTACCTGAGAAACAAAGAAAAGGGTTAGAAAGTTGGATGTGGGTGCACAGTGGTTAACCTGATGGAAGCAGTAAAACATTTTAATGATTATTTTTATTGTGGCACACACCTTGACTGCTCACTATTCAAGACAGCAAAGAATGCTGCAAGGATTTCAGAAGAACTCATACTTCCAACAGCATTTTGTAGGAAGGAAGAGTTTTTTATGAAGAGAAATTATTTTTTATTTATCAGTAGCATGACAAAAGAATAAATGTCCAGACTGCATTAATTCTGGTTTACTAATGGTAAAGGAAAAGTTAAATGTGTAAGTTGTAAACATTAACCTACATTACAGGGATGTTCTTAGGATTAAATGAATCAGAGTATATAAATAGCACTTAGAAAAGTATCTGACATATAGTAAGCATTGTAATAAGTGCTTGCATTCATTGCTAACATTCGCTTTGCCAGGTTCCAGATTTCTGAAACATCACAAACCGAAGAACAATATATGAAGCCAAAGCAATTCTAGTACTAAGTTATCAGGGAAGCAAGCATAAGTAGTTTAAACAGATGGAGGAAAAAGTATATGTGGCCAAATTTGACGGTATTAAAATACCAAGATTGAACATATGTTTATATAATTTTTCCTAAAGGATTTTTAAGACTAAATATGGAGAACAGAATAAGCATTCAAATACCTGCTGAATGAATGAATGTATTATTATATATCTGTACTATTTGAATTTGTATATATTATACAAATATTCTACTTTTAGTAAAGTGTAATATAATACAAATATTATATTTGCATTATATACAAATATATATATATTATTGTAATATAACACAAATATTATACAAATATTCTACTTTTAGTAAAGTGTAATATAATAAAACTAAATATCATTATTAATACAGATACTATTTTTAATGGGACAGAATACAAAATTGTTAGATTCATATTTTCAAATATCAAGTATGGATATTAAATTTATATGACATGAAATATAAAGTTGTGAATAATCACATTGAAATAGAGAATTTTAACTCAAAGAAGAGAAACTGTTAAAATGTCTTCTGTAAAAGAAATATTTATTATAAATCTATTAAGCAGTACTTTTCAATGACATAATATCTACTTTATCTCAAAATAAACTCTAAGAAAAAAATATAAGTTTCTAGTGTGAAATGTGGAGCTCATGTTGACTTTGAGATAAGATTAAGAACTAAATTATTAACATACATAGTAACAGATTAGAATATACATGATACAATGTATATTTAGAATATAAAAAATTCTAAACATGTATTCTTTTTGTATTCTGCAAAGTATCCAAAAATGCTTAAAGGATACAAATGAATATCAATTCACAGAGATTATAATTAAGCATTTAGTTATTGAATTCCATTGAAAAATATTAGATAACTAGTTAACACATGGTCAAATTACAGTTGAAGACATATGCTGGGAATATATTAAAAAATCATTTTAGGTCTGTTTTCTGTTATAAAATTTCTCCTTTATCTTAGACTAGGCTAAAAGAAAAGTTTATGTAGTTCCCTTATTTAAACCAAATCCACTTAAAATGGGCCTCCTGTTGTAAAAGGCTATAAATCGGACTAAATATTTCTACTCTAGTATCCTAAGAAACAATAAAACAACAGTTGAGTAAGACATACAGAGTAAATCACTATAGTATCATTATCAATATGCCACTCATGATATCCTGTCTTCTATGACTTCATAAAAGGGAAAAATATTATAATATTCCTTTCTCTTACAGAATTGACTCGAGTCTGAACAGATATGTTACTGCATTGTTGAATACAAACAATATGCTTATTGTATAGCATGACAATTTAGATTAAGGATTGATGTTCCATTTTTTTTCAAATATTTAAATTTGATAAACATGTATTAAATAGTCAATAAAATCAGATTCATTTTCTTTGCTAGAATAACCACCACCACCATCACCATTATACTTTTTCTCATTCCAACCATACAAAAAAACTGGACTGAAACAATTATAAAATCTCAAGACAGAACCCTATAACCCTTATGTACAATTCTTTATGTAATATTTATGTTGGATTTCAGGTACTATATTTTAAATGGAGCCATTTATTTCCTGATCTTTCAACAGACTACTCAATTTGAATGCTAATTTAGATAAATGTAACACTGTGGAAAGACCATCCATTTCAAGAAAAGAAGATCAAGATCTCTCATCCACAGAACACACTGATTAATTAGGATGCTTAGGGGTAGCACATCTCAGCTAACTTAAATGCTATGCTTAAGTCAGGTTAATCGGATTCACTTTGCCAGTACAGTATCCCAAAACTGATTCTGGGACGGTTCATTATTCTGAAGATTATCATTCTGAATTGTACCTGATGCACAAATTCTGGAAATACAAGAGATTCAGGCTGAATCTCCTGGATAATGGCCCCATAATTATTATTTCCTTAATTCTCCTAAAAGAGGTGAATATAAGAGGCTGATTAGTTGGGCTCCAATAACCTAGCGCCTTATTCTAACAGAAGGACAGCAATAGTTAATTCCTCTTAACATTAAATTCTCAGGAATTTATCTGGATTCTCCCTTCATGTACATGGACAAAATTACTTTTAAGAATCAGATAACTCTGGACCAAAACCTCCTAAACAGTGCCGGTCTTTCTACAAATAAACAGCTTAATAATTGCGGCGATTGGGGTAGGTGGGGTGGAGAGGAGAAATTTAGAACAGGTTTTTTAGTTTGCAGTTAAGTTTTGAGATTCGATGCAGTGTCTGTCAGTTTAAAATTCATTCAAAATTATTCTTCACAGACCATATTAAACACAAGGGCCGGCTCAAATATGAATGAGGTACAAAAGAAACACAAAAGGCTGCAATCAAAAGCACTTTAAATATTAAACATGAAGGGATATTATATATAAAATATGAACAGATAAGTTTTAAAGTCTAAAATTCTGCGCTTTGACCCATGATCCAACTATTCTTTGCAACATGAGCTTCTGTGTTTAATATATCTAATAATATGTGTGACTATCATTTATTTAATATACACTATGTGATAAAGATGGTGCTGGACCCATTATGGAAACACAATCTCATTTAATCCTGACAACACTTCTGCAAAGTAATCACTGTCCCCATTTACCAGAAAGAGAAAATGAGGTTCAAATTGTAATTACAAGTAAAAAGAAGAATCAGAGTGGGGATTCACCAACGTCTGACTTCAAAATCTGTAAATTTTCTACAATATCACTTTGCTCTTCTACAAAACTAACTGGAGTCGATCCTCACTCCAACTTGTAGGTCCTACATATGCAAATTTGCATATCCACTAAAATTTATTTGTAACCCCCAAATCAATACTCATAGTGCTTTCACGGTCATTCACAGACGTGAGAAAAGCAATGAAAAACTTGAGTCACCTGAGGCACATGTGCATGCACTACTGAAGTCAAACAAGGCAACACTGCTTTCTTGTTTTCAGCTCTTAATACCGTAAACAAGTGTCCTTTTTGTGGTTTATTTAGTGCCATGTTTTCCACCTTTTCGCGCTTTCTTTGGTGATTCGCTGTGTTAAATGGTCCCCAGGCATAAGGTTGCAGTGCTGTTTGCTGCCGCTAAAGCACAAAGAATGCTGTGCTGTGCCTCACGGAGAAAACACACGTATTAGATAAGCTTTGTTCGGGCACAAGCTATAACGCTGTTGGTCATGAGTTCAATGTGAATGGATCCACAATATATGTTAAATAAGGTGTTTTTAAACGAAAACATACATAAAACAAGGCTATGCATTGATCGAATGATGAAAATGTCACGACCAAAGGCTCACAGGAACATAACCCTGCGTTTCTCTCAGGAGCAATGGTTCAGCATTCTCTAATTCAGTGTTGCCAGCAACTTTATAGAACATTACTATGGTGAATAATGAAAACTCTGATTGAAAGTTTTTCTCCAAAAATGTTTACATTAATATTTCAGTAAAAGATTCTCCTTCTGTCATTTCCTTCAAAGAACATCATTATTTTTTGTAGTCATCACCCATCTGTTTAAGAAAAAGAAACCCTATGCTGTCATTCCATTTAATGGGTTGCAGCTACATGTGTCTGACTTTGCTCAGGAAACTCATCTCTCTTAAAAGCAATCTGGCTTTCCAATGTGAAAGTCTAAGGAATTAAGTTTCATTTCTTACTACCGGATGTCAGAGATACTGTTTAAAGATGACTGTTTCATGAGATTACGATTTTTAAGACTAGATGGTTACATGTAATAGGGACAGTACAAGCAACAACAACAACAAAAAACTTAGCATAGGAATTTAAAAATATCAGCACAAATTGGAACTCTTACCTTTCTTGCCCAAGTCAGATATTTTATTGGAAAAAAAAAAAAAAGATTACAGTACTTAAAACTCCAAACAAGGACAATTCAGAATTGAAAGAAAGAAAACCTGAAGGAGCCCATTGTCTTCAGCAAAATTTTGAATACAAAAAACATGGACCAGGAAAACAGTTTGTGGCCTAACGCACTAGTTCCATGACAAACACCATATATAGTATATCTCCATCAAGTGAAACTTAATCACCTTTTTACAATTGAGAGAGGGAAGGCAGCTTTTACTATGGTTAAGCCATGTATCATCAATACCATGAAGCTAGCCTATCAGTTGTAATAGCTTCTATAAAATACCACAGTGAGATTGCAATAAGCCTAGAAAATGGGCTACAAATCCCAGCTATGCTCAAGCAAGCAGTGAACCAAAAATAAAAATCGGTAAAACTGAACCAAGAGCTAGATAGCATTCATCTAGCTTCACGATTGGTAAGGCAAAGTTCATAGGCCAAGGTTTTAAAGTGACTTATTCAGATCTAAAAGACAGTCGTTATACAAAATAAAAACATTTATGTAAATTCAGGAAAAAAATCACGAAGTTTCACTCCAAAGGACATAGCACAAAAAAAGCTTACTTACAATGACCGAATACCATATTAATGTCCCTCTAAAATATCACTTTAAATATGCAAAGGTAAAGAGACTCAAAGTTGCACTTTATCACTTTTAATCTCTCCAGTTTAGACAAGCAATCTAAAAGATGTCACACATTCTTACTTAATACATTTGCTGGAATCTTTCAGATTGTAACTTTAGGTAAAGAAAATGTCAACTTTAAGTTTCTTTTCCAATCATCATATTTAAATTAGCCATTAAATGCTGAATTAACAATTAATCCATACAATAATATAAAAATACATGTATTAAATCACAATTTTCATCGATTATAAGAACTTAATAAAAATATTAATCATTTTAATATAACCATTTTGAAGAACTGGGCTGAATGTAGTATAGTATCTAAATTATACCATCAATAGAAATGTTACATTTTCCCTTCTGCTTGGTGAAAATGAGCTCATGCAAGTATTTTTGACACTCACAGTGACACACACATTTGCCATTCTAAGGATGTGTAAGCAGCTCTCACTTTTAAACATGACAATATGATTCAGTCATACAGTATTTGTTGAAATACCAGCTTTCACATGAGTTCAATACGCTCTAAGCAAGAATGATCATTTTGACGGTTTCAGGTATCAGACAGAGAAGATAATTTAAAAGGTAAGAGTAAATGATTCCACTAGCACAGACTAGTTATCACCGTGACTAGTTTAAAACTAAGATTTTTCCAAGTACAATAAAAACTGTACTATAAAATACAATGGGTTTGCAATACAGAGCAGATTATCCAAGTAGAAAGCAAACTTGAACAAAATACAAACTCTAGCAGATTATCAACCTTACCTATTACTCATCTTAGCCCTTGTTAAAATACCCTGAGTAAAATGCAAATATTTTAAATAATGTTGGCTATATAAGATTTCTCTAAAAATGAACCATAAATGTCAATGCATCATGTTTTTAAATTTACAACAGTCAGATATGTAAAAATGAGTTCTTATCCAGTCACAATATAAACATTAAGGAATACTGATGTGAGATCTGGAAGTTTTTAATTCTCTAGCTTTTGTTAGCATTTTGGCAAAGCAAGTGATACATAAATGGTTTCAATGTAAAAAAAAAATCATAAAAGAGAAAAATATATAAGATTTACAGTAGTTTCTATCCACCCTGGGCCAACCTAGATCCCTAAAAGCCTCCCCCATCAGATTCACTTCTGACTAAAGGAAGAATACCAGTCCTCCAGCAAAAACAGCCCCATCTTTTCATCAAAGAGGCTCTCACTTCAGTGATATTCCTCCAGGGGAAGAGGACAGGAGCCAGGTTCCCTCGAATGTCATTCCCCAGATGTTCAAAACGTAACTAATTTATTAGCATTAGAAGATTTGGTTTATAGGGGAATCTCACTGGTCCAGTTTGTAGCCTACAAAAAAATGGATTATTTTTAAGTATAACATTAGAATATGAATAAAGGATGAGGATGTGGCTTTTTATTCCATAGAAATGGATACATTTCCAAACATGAGAAGTAAATAAGAAAGCATGCCTACCATTGAAGTTGGGGTCCCTCCCGATTTTTTAATATTCTTGGAAGGCATTCCATGAAGGCGACTGAGTCTGGCTTGGAAACCTGGAAAATCAAAGTCCTCACTTGAAGGAGGGTTTATGATCATTGGAGCATGGAATAAGATTCTATCAATTCAGAATTCAAAGTCAGTTGGAGGGGGAAATGTATTGAACAGTAGTGGGGAAGAGGCAAAATTCACACTTAAAAGATCCGAACCAATGCCTAGTAGGGTTTTAATGCAGCCAGCACATGACAACCAATTGTTTAAGCATTAGAGGATTATCCAGGGTTTTTCTTTCCTCCCAATTTACCTTTCTATCATTTCAACATTTTTACCATGGGCCTAGCAAGAAAGCAAGTCAACCTTCCTAATAAATTGAAAGCATGAGAATTCAGTGGGAGCTGAATTGCTGGTCACCATGTTTCCTCATAGCATCTTGCGTCTAGAGTCTTTCATTTCCATTTAGCGCCTCCTCTTTCAACGACTATTCCTAGACTGACTCTATGTCCCCTGTATCCATCAGTCAGGCAGTGCTACTGACCTCTTCTTCCCGGATGTGACATAAGGGGGAAAGAACCAGTTAGGATACTTTCAAAGACAGGATCTGGTAAATTTTTGTCCAGATCAGTAGGATCTTCCTTTTCCCACCAGGGAATGACTCCAGTGATGCCACAAGCTCCCCCTGATTCCTTTTCATAAAACCAGTCGCTCTGCTCATCATCACCTGTGCAAATACAAGAAATCCCCCAGAGATTCAGTTTTAACATCCAAATAAACCGAGTTGTCAGATTCAGATTTAAAAAATACAAGATGGTAATTAAATCTGAATTTTAGATGATTCATTTTTAATATAAATATATAGTATTTGTACAAAATTTTTAGTATACGTCCAAATACGAAATGGGTCCTACATGTACTAAAAAATAATTATTTGTCTAAAATTCAAATTTAATTGGGGATCCTGTATTTTATCTGGCAATCATCTATATAATCTATAAAGAAAACTTTTTATTCTACACCATGGTTTCACTTAAGAAATTTTTTTTAATACTATAACAAGAACTTCCATCAACAATAACATAAAATGTTATGTTTCAGAACCAATTTAAAAATGTGAAAACCAATAATATACTGGTTAATCCTTTGGCAAAAACTGTAGGGAAATCCAGTTAAGTTACTACCCTTTCCATATTAAGGAAAAATAAATCTCCTGCCAGGAATTAAATGGTATAAAATTATAGAACTCGTTCTTTGCAGCTGATAATGGTATATAATTAGCTTAATTTCATGATTTCTATGGAGTGCAAAAGGGGAAACAATCATGAACAGATGTGGCTAAATGAAATTAATCTGATTAAGTTCATTAAGAAATAGTTGTGAAAAAGTTGATTTTAAATGAAAAGTGACAACACTACAGAGTTTACAGAGAAACTACACTGAACCTCTACAAGCAAGGTATTTTTAAAATAGAATCCTATTCATAGTAAGTCTGACTTCTAGGACCATCCTTGAGTGTAACCATGAAGTAACAATCAATTTAAAATTCAGTTTGAAATGTGCCCTTGGTGTGAATCAACAGTATTTTTGTTTTTTTGTTGTTTTTTTTTGCGGTACGTGGGCTTCTCACTGTTGTGGCCTCTCCCATTGCGGAGCACAGGCTCCAGATGCGCAGGCTCAGAGGCCGTGGCCCACGGGCCCAGCCGCTCCGCGGCATGTGGGATCTTCCCGGACCGGGGCCCAAACCCGCGTCCCCTGCATCGGCAGGTGGACTCTCAACCACTGCGCCACCAGGGAAGCCCCCAAATCAACAGTATTTTGTATTTTTTTAAAAAAGGAATAATAAAGAGATGTATATGGGGACAAAAAAACAAAACAAAAAAAACCTCAAAAAAAGCAAAAACAGAAAAGCAGATGGTTTTAAAAATAAGAGACAAATAACATTTTGAATATGATCTGAGATTCATTAGTCTTCTTCAAGATTCTTAGAAAAACTACTAGCTTCTAAGAGGGTCGTCACAACTGCTGTAAACTTTTTCCCTTTACAGAAGATTTTTCGTTTCCAAAATCTCTTACTACAAATGTTTTTAAACACAAACTAAAAAAACCCTTAAACTTCCATTGAAAATGATTTTATGGGAAATGGCTGTATTTAGAATTATGAGGGAGTTAAAAATTTAAACCATTTGGAAAACCAAAGTCACCTGTTTATTTCAATTGAGGATTTAATAAAAATTATTTTTTTAAAACAACAAGAATTCAAAGCACAAATATATTAGTACTTTCATTGAGAGTTATAGTAGAAGTTCACAGGTCAGGTATAAGCATAAGAAAAGAAAGGGAGTCACTTGAAACTGACTACCCTAGATCTTAATTCCAGTTAGACAACATTATAATAGAAAAATGGGGTTATTTTATTTTTGATGTGATATACAACTTTATTCTTAATACAGAAATCAAATAGCTACAGATTAAGAACTTGGGCTCTAAAGTCAGACAGAACAATTAGATTTCTACTGTTTTGTAACACTGGGGAAGTTACTTCAACTTTATTAGTCTGGGTTTCATCATCTGGAAAAAAAAAGAGGGGGAGATCTCATAGGGCTGTATTAAGAATCAAACAAGAACTTAAAGTAAGTTAAATGTAAAAAAGCAATTAGCAATATGAAACATGATAGGCTCACAATAAATGCTAGCAGATTATTCTAAGCCATCCAGTGCTTCTCAAAGATGGATAGGCTTGTCAAAACGTTATTTTTTTAAAAAGTGTTTTCATTTCATTTCATTATCAAAGGCAATGTTTATAACATAACTTTGGGTAGACATAGGTGTTTTAACAAGAATTTAGGTATATTATCAAGGTAGTCAAGCTTACTCTTAGCCCTGAGGTTCTAACATATTTCAGTGAAGTCTACGGTCTTCAAAACAATTATGTATCTATTTATCAGGGACAGATGGTTTACAAGTAAGCAAAAAGGAATAATAATTTAATTTACTTAATTTGTACTGCCAAGAGGAGGAATAGACTAAGAAAAAAATGTGGCGCAGCTATTATTTTATCCTTTTTTCATAACATCATTAAACTATTTATAATTAAAAAAAATTTTTGTGGGTTTTTTTTTCCCTTAGAAATTACTGCTTTCCTCTAAAGGTCTCAAGAAAGGAAGAAAACACTTATGATAAGTATTCATATGTATGTATCCTGCCCCCTTAGTAAGGTTTTCATATTTTCTACTGGGACAGGTAGTTTCAAAATAATGCCACATTAAAGTGTGAAAAGCTTCAGGAAATTTCAAAGATGGGAAAGATGTAAGTTGAAAGACATTACTGTTTAACAGTGTACAATATTGAATTCAGGAAAATGGTCTAATTACTTACAAACTGGATAGGATGAATAAATGTCACAGCTGAATAAAAATGACAAATGACTTGCAAATCCACCTTTATTAATGCTTAAACAGAATTAAATACATTTGGAACCAGGTGGAGAATGAGAACCAGGGTCTTGTGAACTTGCTAAAAGAGACAAAATTGAAAAGACTTGAGGTATGTAAAGCTTTCTCAAGGAAGATAATCCTTCCTTAACATTATTAGCTCCACAGACTAGCTTTTGGAGATAATTAAACCCCAGCCCACTAAGCAGTGTGTGGATTGCACTAAGGTAAATGGATTGCAGTCATCAATTTATGAAACAACTAGTAATAAGCACAACTTAAAAATGAAGGCATTTTTCGCAAAGAGATAAAAAAATAGCATCTCAGTACCTTGTCTTCCCTCATCATTGGTAAACAAACCAGCATCAGTGCTGCTGAGACTGCTGGATTCACTAAAATAAGGGAAAAGAAAAAAAAAACAGATCAAAAGAACAATTGATCTCTCAGTTGTCGAATTTTAAAGAGACATGGCAGCTCAGAGATGGAACTTAAGCCTGACAAAGATCTGAAAGAAAATAAGATGATTTTTTTTAATCAAACTGCAAATATCTCGGTTCCATTAACTACAGAGCATATTATTTTTGGCACATAAAACCACAGGAATCTAATGGGACTCTGACAGCAAGCCAGATGTGACTGCAACGAGGTGCTGACACAATTGATGCACTTTATTATCTGCTTTCATCAAATGCTTACTGCTCCTTTCTTATTCCAGGCAATTCAGCTTGAGCCCTGAACACCACTGCGCAATAAAATGGGGAAAGTCCCAATCAAAAGCAGGCTCAGCCTTTCTTCAGCACATGAAATAAATACAAGGGCCTGGGATAGAATTACTTTTCATAACCATATTTGCAAATATTCCAGAAGAGACATTACTTAAGAATTCCCAACAACTCTATTATTTGGCAAGGAGGAAAGAAGTTTACAATGGTAACAATCCATTAAATCAAAGCTAAGGTCTCTCTGAGCAGAAAATGAATATCACCAATTATTAAGGAGGAAGTATACAAAAATAACAGGTTCTTATTATTTCCACAGAAGTTGGAGAGTATGATACAGAGTCAAACTTAACATATAAATGAAAATAAATAGTAAATATTCAACTGACATGAATTAAACTGTCACTTAGTTTTATCAGAAGCGATGCTTATATGAGAGTCTAGTTAGTTAAAAAAACCATAAGGACAAGGTCAGATAATAAGGGGTTTAGTTTTTAAACAATATTGAGTGATGTTCTTAAAAATTCTCATGTACTTTCTTTTTACTGTAATTCTTAATTCTAACCAATCAGGAAATCGCCCCAGGTGATTTTTAAGTTATAATACTTTTCCATCAACAGGGAGAATTCTGTAATCTTAGTTTAAAAAAAAAAAAAAGCATCCTAATCTGTTTTAAAATATTTCAATTGGGAGTTCAGCATTAAAATTCTAGATGAAATTCTAAATCCACATACTTTTTCTGAATACAAAATATCATTTCAGATTGTTTGATTTTTAAAAAATAAATATAAACAAAAAGTATAAAAATTTAGGTGGCACATTCTCCCAAGAAACTGAATTAGTACCTTTTTCTTTAACTTTCTTCAAATTAAGTGAATGTACGAAACTATCCTGCACATATGTTAAGGAAAGAAAACAATAGTTTTTAAAAGCATCATATCAATACATATTTTCTTATTTACAAACAGGTATGCTCTTCTATACATAGTGGTGTTAGACTATTAAAAACATTTCAGAATCTTTCTGCTATTTAGCTGACCAAACTACTATGGATTTTTTTTTTTCTCTGTGACTGAGTAGTGCTTTCTGGTCCGCCCTCATCAACACAACTCTAATAAAGGGCCTTAACATACACACCTTGGGTTAAATTCTTTTTCTGAAACCCTCGAGGCAAAATTATTTAAAATTCATACATTTTTACACTTTAGAAAGGTACATTCTAAAATGCCTAAGAGGAGTCTGGGGTAGCACTTCATAATCAAACATATTAATATATTTTTTCAATTAAATGAAGGAATATCCATGTTAAATACAGGTCAAGTTAGGTCTGGCCACAAATTAATTAGTTTTTCACAGCTTTCAGGATTCAGATTTGCAGATAAAGGGCTGTGAATCTATGTGCCTTTATTTATTTATTTTTTTCAATGGTCTTCCAATCTCTCTGAGTTCAGATTTACCCCCTTTAATCTATTCTACACATAGCCAGCTTCATCTTTTCAAAACATAACTGGTTGACTAAAAATATTATGGTATCCTGGACCACAAAAAGGACAGTAAATAAAAACAAAAGAAATTCTAATCAAGTATTGACTTCTGTTAATGTGTCAACATTGGCCCATTAGTTCTGACAAATGTACCATAGTAAACGGATGATATTACTAATAGGAGAAGCTGGGTGTAGGATGTATGGAAACAGGGTATACAGAAACTGTGCTATCTTTGCAAGCTTTCCGTAAATCTAGAACTATTCTAAAAGAAAGTTTATAAAACACACAGGTGCATATATGTCTGTGTGTAAAAAAAAAAAAAGTCTATTAAAATTCTTTTTGTATAATATAGGTAACTAATAAGAATCTGCTGTATAAAAAAATTAAATTCAAAAAATATTCTTAAATTATTTCCTCAGATTTATAGGCTTAAATTTAGTCATCAAGGCTTTCCATGGATGGGCTCCCACTTAAATTCTTCCCATCCCCATCTCTGGTCCTTTTGTTTATGTCCTTTCTCCAAGAGGTATCCCTATCTCCTCTCTCTTCTCTGCTGTTCTTCTTAAAGATACAAGAAAATCAGAATTCCCTCTCTAAGATCAGCTCTTAGCCCTTAACGATCCTTGGCCTACTTTGAGATGTTTTTACACGTGTTTTAAACAACATGCTTCCTTATTTACATTTCATCTAATTGACATCTAGCTAGTTGCTCCAAGTATATCATGTAGTTGTTAGTGGGTACAATAAATCAGAACAAGAACTTAAACAGAAGCAAGGCTTTCCATTTTCAGGAGCTGAGGGTCATTATGGCTTATCTTCAAGGACACCTCTTCCCACTGTTTTTTAGTATGACTTTTATAGCACAGTATTTAGAGGAGAATATATTCCATGAATGCTTGTTGAATTAATGCATGGATACCAATCCCAATCCCCTGCCCCAATCTGTTCATTTCCTATATTTTCTATTCTTGATACCTGTGCATCATCTGAGATTCCTCTTTCTCATTCATCCTCCCAAAAATATAGGCAGCCAACCTTCCACTTATTCCAACTCTTAAAACTGCTCCTATATATTTTTTTGTCCTCTACTACTGCTGCCGTAATTCACCTCCCTCTTAAGGATGGACTGGAGGTCAGCCAAAACTAGACGAGCCACTGTTGTCAAGGTCAGGTATCTTGATAAAATATAAATCTAACTGACTAAAAATTCTTCACTGACTTCCCATTACTTATATGATGAAATCCAAACTACCATTGCACACAGGCCTTCAAAACACAATTATTGCTGTAGCCTCCGCTCCCACTTTATGTAATGCAGTTACATTACCTATACTTTCCCACATACATAGCACTTGCTTCACAACCATGTCTCTGCATAACTTATTCCCTCTACCTGGGATGATCCGCCTTAACTCCTCGATATCTGAACAAGGCTTTCAGTCACAGTTCTTTAGGAAGTTTTCCCTCACCAGTACCTTCCACTCAGCACATTTCTTTTTCATCATTTGCTTGTTTGGCTATTCCAGGTTATGAGGCTGAAGAGAACCGGGGCTGTCTTATTTGTCTTGGGACCATGAGTGGTGAACAGTAAACAGCAGTTATTCAGATGTGTGTTAAATCACACACACAGAGTGAAGTAGTTCCGTTCTTATCTATAAATCAGTTCCAAGGCAATATATAGCTTTTTATAGTAGGAAAGCTTTGGAAGTGGTCTCAAAAAATGCTTATTCTTGTTGGGAAGATACTTTAAATATTTAGCAATCTTCCCACAGAGGGAATATGCACCTAACTCTTAAGTGACCACAAAGAATAGCTGTATAGGTAAGTTTAAAATATGAGGAAATAAATTTAATTTATTCAAGAGTGAAAACATCCTTTTTGAAAATTTGTACTTAGCCTGTTGACTGCTGGGTAGCCTGATGGCACCTAATACTCAAATATTTTTACAATGAATAGAAATGAAGAGAGTTTTATCTCATTTCTAGTCCAGTCTGTCAATAAAAGGAAGACATCAATAAGAGAAGGGGCTTACACAATCAATCCAGAAAGCAGGTAATCTGTGAATAATACAGAATTGAGGATCTATCTCAGCTGCCACACACCCTCCCTCCCAGCAACTAAGCAAGATAATTACTTTCAAGTCAAGCTGGATGGTCCTCAGTCACAATGGCCCAATACCTGCATACAAATAATTCTCATTCCAGTATAAAAATGACAACTTTCTTGGAAGAAAAGCAGGTACCATAAACTTCTCAAAACCTCCCTGAAACATTTATGTAAATTTTAGTTCTTTAGGAAAATTACATAAATAGCAAACCACCTCTAATAAAAGGTCCATTCTATAAACTTATACCAGGTCCTACGCATACCTGTAACCACATTTACAAGGGGAAAGACAAAAATATATATATATACGCTTATGAGATCCATAGCTCACAATCCACATGATTAAAATGTTGCCAATCTTACCAATTAAAAATCAAATACTCTTTCCCAGACCATTTTTAAAGAATATTTTTTTCTTGACCATAGTTGTGCATTTGATTTCAACGACATGCTTAAAAGGATGAACAGTGTCAACGTTTTCTCATTCCTGCAGGTAACATTAGTTCTGTGTAAAAGAAAAGTGATCACTTACCTTTTGAAAGTGTCAAAACAGTCCTTAACAGCTATCATTGTGGTATACCTCTTTTCTAGAATGGACAGATTAGACTAACTGCCAAAGGATTACTGCTTCTCCCATTTGTCTAATGACAAGATCAGGAGCTTCTAGACTATAAATTGGGTTTTACAATTCATAAGTGATCAGAATTCCTAGCAGTCTACAGACTTCTTAAAATATCTAGCCACTCACAGTGAAGTGGTATACACTTTTATTCTCAGGAATCAGAATAAACTGATGAACTGTGACACTAAAAAGCACCGGCGGCTAGAGCTCTATAATTAAACAAGTAAATAATTATAAATGCAATTCTAACAGTTATAAATGCGCTGTTATTCAAAAGCATTCTTTCCCATTGAAAATCCATTTCCTTTTCTCTTTGTAGCTGAAAATTAAGTCATTATAACACAATCAAAAAGACTGTTCATAGATCAGATAAGCAATTTTGCTTTGTGCTAAACATCATAAATTATAAGTAAATATAACCACGGTTAAACGGTAATATCACTACCATTATTATAACTTATGATTATTTTAAAATAGAATTAAAATCCGAAACACATTCAACGGCAAACAGTGGAGACATATTTTTATATTTAGAGAATAGGAAAGTCACCTTTCACTCATGAGTTCGTCTGAGACTTTTTGCTCTTCGTATCCCATTTTGTCCTTATTGGTCTGGCTCGTTTCCTCACTTTCTAAGACTACTCCTTCGTCTTGGATTTTGGGTCCTTGTCTAACTATTTTCAATTTCCTCTTCTTGACCTTGCTCTTGGTAAACTCGTGACATTGGTAAGCTCTGTTGTCATGGTCCATGTCCTGATCTCTACAGCCTTCGAGGGGCTGGGTCACCGTCCGCTTGTTAGCGCTGTCCTGCGGGAGGTCCACTGCCATGCGCTTGACCTTCCTCCTCCTGCGCAGAGTTCTGTTCCCAAGGCTGTCCACGGCAAAATCAGACTCATGCCAGAGAGGTCTTTTCCCTCGAACGTTATTATTTAAGTTCGACGATGGCCTGCGCTTTGCCACTAACATTTGGTCGTCAGAGTCACTGTGATCTTTTTTATTATTATTGTGATTCTCTCTATAGTCCTTGCTTGGTTCTTCTAAACTAGAATCAGAGCCTTCACTTAAGCAGTGACCGGTCTCCCACGGGTGATGAACATTATACGACCTCCGTTTTCTCCCTCTCCGTTTCCTGGCCTGGCGTTTCAGAGGGCAAGAGATACTTCGAGAATGGTCTCCAGTTTCGGCAAATCCACCTCGAGCTTGCTCCGAGCTCTCCTCCAGGGCTGAGACAAGATCATGAACCAGTTCTTCCATGGTTCGACTGAAATGCCTACATTTTTTTAAAGAAAGAAAAAAAAATTTAAATAGTCAGGGTCAACCGTATTAACCTGGTTTATTGCAGCAGACAACTCATTCTAAATCTGACTAGAATGAATAGTTATTATAAAGAACTGTGTAAAAGCTGCTTAATTTTCCTATCTAAGATATTACAGTTCCAAATATTCTGACTCACTTTTAAGTTTTCTCTTGTATAAGTGCTTTTATTAAACACAGGAATTACTTCAAGATAGAGTAAGCATAATATCAGCAATGAAAGAGCCCAGGGATTTTATATTTTTACTGTCTAATTATGGAAAAGTTATTTCTGCTTAAATCACCATACCTTAGTCTACTCCTGTCCTTTTCCTAAAGCCAGTTTTCAGAGCAGGTGTACAGAGTAAAGAGAACTTTCTCAGTCCCCCTCCACCACACACACACACACACACACACACACACACACACTAATTTCTAAGGAAACAAGGAAACATACAAACTTTTTCTCACCACATGCTCTACCCAGTCACTGCCATGACACGCGAGGCAGACAGAAAGATAGGCAGCTACATTCAAGGTTTGTAATATATGTGAAAAGAAAATTTAACCAAACGCTAGGCATATATTGAGACCACACTAATCTCGCAACCGAGTGCAGAGGAAACTCTGTTCGTATTCAACCTGGAGCCCCACTGATCTAAAATGGCCCATCATTTTTCTTACCATTACTCTGAAGCAGTCTCTTAGGCCTTACAAAAACAAAAAGCAAAAAACTGAACTATGTGAGAAAATCATCCACTAGTCAGCAGGGATAAACATTAGTGTTCTTTGGGAACCTTTGTAAATTATATGGGTCCTTTCCAAACCCAACAGGGCCCAGACACATGATTTTATTTTTTAAACATTACAGGTAATTCAAAT
Organism: Delphinapterus leucas; assembly: GCF_059928025.1. Classification (NCBI taxonomy): domain Eukaryota; kingdom Metazoa; phylum Chordata; class Mammalia; order Artiodactyla; family Monodontidae; genus Delphinapterus; species Delphinapterus leucas. The sequence goes on from NC_143129.1 coordinate 22,088,411, forward strand.
ATGCACCGTTCTTATGAAGATCATGAACAATCATTTCTTAAACTGAGTTCTAGAAGCACCTAGGATAAAAATATTCTCGATTATAAAGGACTGTATAGTTTCTAGAGTCTATAGCAGGGGTAGGCAAATTTTCTATAAAGGACCAAGTAGAAAATATTGTAGGCTCCACAGGCCATTAGATGTCTGTCACAACTACTCAACTTTTCCCATGGTAAAGCCAAGATAATCATAAGAAATACGGAAATGAATGGATATGGCTATGTTCTAATAAAATTTTATTTACAAAATCAAGTGATGGCCAGCCATAGTTTGCTGACCCCTGGTCTACATACAATCTTTATAGTCTATAATTTCAGGTGTTCACAAGTTCCCTTTAACGACTTTCAACTTGATCTTTTCATTTTAATGATAACTTGAAAACAAACACACGTGTGATTCAACTGGATTTAACACTTACAATACAAAACACACATAAGGCTTCCAACACTTGAGTATTTATTATGTGCCAGGCTCATTTCTAAGTGTTTCATATGCATTACCTCATTTCATTTTCACATAATAACCCTATAAGGTGGTAGCAGAAATACACAGAAACAGAGTGTTAAGGTAGGCTTGCCCAAAGTGACACATGTAGGAAGTGGTAGAATCAGGATTCAAACTGTGGCAATCTGGTTCCCGAGCCTGAATGCTCACCCAACTATAGCCAAGAACAGCTACACAAGTCCAGTATCCGGTTTGCATTTTTATTTATGATTGATTTAGCAGCAGGGGATACTATTTATTGTTGAGACAGATTTAATACGCATCTATGTAAAGCTGATGACTCACAGTTAAGCATTGTATTCTTCTGAACAGAAAAAAGGGATGGGAGACCTGAATCAACATAAGGCACTGGGCAGCTGGGTGGTGAAAGTGAGTCGAAAAGAACCAGTGATGTAGTCCTCAGTAAAATGCACACTGTGAGCAATTAAGTAATAGGACATTGTCTTTCAGTTAATGTGGGTTTGTATTTTCCAGATCTATCTCCTTAGACATTCTGAATGAATAAACAAAAAGTCTACATAGACAAACATTTTTCAAAAACATGGTGATTCAAATATATATATTATAAATGAACTCTGGAGGGCCGCTAAAATTTTTTTTTTGCCTTTAAAAGGTTACTTGGGTTTCAGAACACTGAATTTGATGAAGAGAAATATGCATCACATAGGAATTAGCATTAAGCCAATACAAGGGCTACAATTCCAACTACATTGATAAGCCAAATGAATCTTATTTCAATACCTAAATGTTAATAACTGCCTTTTTTGTTTTCCGTTTATTGCAGTGAATATTTTGTTTTTTTCCTTTAACACTACTTCTTTGGAGGAAACGTAGTCTGAGAATTATTATCTCTTGCCTTTTTTGTTTTCCGTTTATTGCAGTGAATATTTTGTTTTTTTCCTTTAACACTACTTCTTTGGAGGAAACGTAGTCTGAGAATTATTATCTCTGAAAACAATACTGTACCTTTAAAAAAATTCACTGGAAGCCAGTTTAACATGTACTACAATAAAGATCCTTTGTCTAAAGGAAGACTCAGTATCACCTGGTTCTGGAGGAATTTACTTTTTGAAGAAATAGTTTTCTTATCAATGGGTGAATGACTGGTTCTAAATAGTAATATGAAATTAATTAACTCAATGCATGAATATAATCTCCAACTAAAATTGCAGGTTATTTTGGAAGTTAAACTTTAGTGCTTTACTTTAGAAGAGAAAATGTAATGGTCCTAACATTAGAAGAAGCTTAGCACATCAGATTTAATCTACTGAAATTTGATACTATTCATTAATTTCATTTAAATTAATTCATTATACTGCTGTGACTAATGCAGTTTAACCAAATATAACCAATACTATTACTAAAAATGAAAGCAAAATTTCTTTATAACATTATTAAAATTGTGCCAGCCTTATCTGATTTTATATTGATTTTCTTAAGAGAAAATAAAAAGTATTTTAACTAGAAGAATCTAATTTATTCCATGATGTGATTCAAACATGAATCAACAAAAAAACTACTTTAAAAGGCTTTTCAAAAAAATCCCTATAAAAACACAGAAAAAATACATTTAAGTGACATTCAGAGTTCAAATCACTTTTTCCCCTTTAGTTTCAACTCACCAGAGTCCTGCAAGTCAATCTCAACCAAAACCCCTGTAAATGAGCCAGTACTATTACAGCTAGTCAAGCTGCTTCACTTACACCTTCAGGTAAAACTGGCGTCAACAAGCTTCACAGAAATAGTCATTGTAACAGACCATCACATGATCAATAGCTCATTTATTTCCTTTGCCTTGGCAGTTACTGAAGACCATTGCCCGGAAACATTTTATCCTAAAGATATTTTCCTAAATAAGCCCTAAATGAGAACTGACAAGTTGACCAAAGAACCAAGGGCCTCAAAGGGAGTCAACAATGTAGAGGCAGGCATAGCAGGAGTTAAAGTCCAAGAAAGCCCAGAAAACAAATTCCCTCCCAATAACCAACAACTAACCATTTTGTCAATGATTATTACTTTTTTGAAGCCCGTATTGGCAATAACTACTATTCCTAGAAGGGAAAAATATAGCATATATAGGAAAATTAGGGAATAATTTCTTTTTCTGGATACCGATAAAATAACTGTAACAAGAGGATGCACATATGTGTCTACTGAATAAACCCACCAAGTTCATTATAAAACAAAAATCTTCCAGATATACCTTAAGGGTAATTGACTACAGCTTTCACATATCTAGCTGAGGAAAAAAAAATTAAACTCTTTACCACCTCGTACATGGTAAAATTCACATCTTCATCTCTGTAAAAGATTACATCTTCTACAAAGTTAAGTAATTTTAGGAGTGGAGTGCTAAAAGGTACCTATTAATAAATACAACTGTTCAATTGGCTTCAAAAATTTAAGGGAATAACGATTTACGTGTTAGACTCTGTATGAATAAAAATTCAGTGAGTGCTAAAACACTGAACCAACAGTACATAGTCAAGGACTATGCTGATGAATATATACTATTACTACCACAAGCTTAAGAAGAAAATAGTTTTGGAATTAGCATGCCTTGATATTCATGTTAGCTTTTACTTAAGATAGGAAACGTTGGTTGGTCCTAAAAGTATATAGCAAATAGCCAAACAGATTAAAATGAACACATAATACTGTAGACCATGACCGTGGGAGACTAAACAGGCAAATGATGAGCCTTAAAGATGCCACATCAAGGGCTAAATTTTATGACTAATTTAACAAAATATGATTCATAAGAATGTTCTAAAGTTTGATTAAGATTTCTGCTGCTCATAGGAATTTACAGATTTCCTTCCTTAATGGTAATATTATTTGTTCAAACAAGTCTTTATCTCAGTCTAGTAACCTATTAAGAGATTACATCTTCAATTTTCTCTATTTATGTATTTTGGGACAGATCATAGGAAATTAAGAATAACTCTAACATTAAATGGTAACACTTGGGCTAGTTTAGAAATTCCTTGACATATCAATATAAACCATTAACTGTAAGTAATCTTCTCTCTCTTTTAAAAAAGTAGCATGGGGGTTGGGGAACCTATCTTATTCTGAAACATGCAAATGATTAATTATAACTTTACATTGACACTAGGCAATAAATATGGAATAGAATTCACTAGGGGGAAAGAAAGGCTGGGAGGAAACTAGGGAACATGAGCTTTAAGAGTCAAAGCAAGAATTTGGAAGCTAAATTATACTATAGTCATCAGCCAGAGGACCTTGGACAAATTACTTATCTTTTGATTCTGTTTCTTCATCATAAAAATGTGTATGACTATCTTGTAGGGATTCTGTGAGGATAAGAATGGGTACTTATGTGTGAGAGCAGTTATTTCACCTTTCAACAACCTCTACACACAAATAAGAGGAAACTGTTATTGAAATATCAAATCATTCTTCTTTTAAGGTACAAAGTATACTATGAATCCTGAGTATGTCATAATAAAAGCTAAGACCATCAACTTTTCTGAGTTCTTGAACCTCTCTGAATTACGGTGAGAGAGGAGTAAACAGACATTTGTAAAAATCTTTCATAGAATTTCAAGAAATTTAAGCACTTCCTTAAAGACTTTTATCGATTAAAAAACAAACAAACCCAAAAATCTCAGGTTAAAAAAAAATTAATGCTGTGTATTTGACCTACTCCTATCCTAATAATTAATATACAGATATAAGAAAAAAAAAGATGAAAGGATATCATCCTTCCAAGTTAAGAGCCACAACGTTCGCCCCCAAACAGATAAACTCATTTCCCATGATGGGAGCAAAAGTTCTACTGACTTGCACTCAACTAGAGGTGTTGCTGGCAGCCACTACTTTGTCACTTCTGTCACCACGGGAACCCCCAGAAAGCTTTCTTTCCTCCTTACCCTAGCAATGTGACAAAAAGCAGTTCATACATGGCTTTACCAAAAAAAAAATCTAATTCTACTTTCCAAACAGTGATTTTCTATTTCTGTTTTCCAAATAAGGCAGCTCATTCATTATTTAAATGTGAAGATCATTCTTTTGATTTTTTTTTCATTTAACAACTTCAAGAGTCATTCAAACTTCTTTCCTTATACTGTAAACACTTTCTAAAAGTAAACTATTGAATAAAAAACTGTCTAAGGAAATAAAGTCAAAGTCTAAAACAAATAATGTAAAGCCTAAAAAATAATTCAGAACAATTCTTGTTAACAAGCAAATATTAAAGTGCATCTAGGCAACCTTCTAATATTTAGGAAATGAGTCTCACGCATTGCTCACACATGGTGACTACTCAATATTTTTGAATATATTCTGAATTCCTAGAATAGGAATGAGAATGAAGGCAACTGAATATTAATTACAAGTACCTAGCATAATGCTTGGCACATAACAGATGTTTTAAAAAAGTCTGCTGGATGAACAAACCAATCAATGACAATGAATGAACAAACAACAAAGGAAATATATGACTTGACTGAAAATTTGAACAATCCAGATTTCAAATTACAGAAACCTGACTCAGACAAACCTGACAGTATGAAACTGAGTTCAAGACAAAAGGCCAAAAAACAAAAAAAAAAAGTTATTTAAAAAGCACATATTCACTATGCAGTTTTCCAGACCTAAATAAAATCAAAATAGCAAATAGAAATGAAATGGTAGAAGAAAAGGTCCAGAATCAATAGTTTATTTGTAATGGGCTTTCTTTTAAAGCAAAGCCACATAAAGTGAAATAAATAGATACTATAGCTCAGTAGATCAATAATGATTCAATAGTTTCATTATCAAGAAATAATTTTAAAAATCTGTTCAGTTCAACCTTCAAAATCTTCCCCCCCCGAAAAAACCCTCAGAAATTGACTTTAAATATAAAGCACTAATAAAGTAAAAAGTAATAAAGTGTGTCAAAATTCTAAATGTGATTTGTCCATTAAATGACTCAAATTTTAAAAGGCAGGTTAACATTTTAAGTACCAAAATAGATACTTTTTGGACCCTACTTTCAAAATTGTATGTGAATGAGGTGGCAGGAAGAGAAGATAGACATTCCCAGCTATAAAGATTTTATAAAAATATAATATGAACTATATTATATAATAACTAGTTATATACTAACTAGTTAACTAAATAACTAAAGTTATATAATAACTTGCACAAAAAACATATTTCCTGACACACAAAAAACATAGAATTTTTATTATTTAATTGTATAAAACTTTTCTTCCTTAGGCTTTTAAATTATAAAATAATATATCAGTTCTACCTTTTAACAAACTATTAAGAAAGAAAGGAATCATCTACATTTACCCATGTGGTGCCTGAAAATTGAAAAACCATCCCGGACATTGGAGAAAAAGTTGAACTCAAGATGGGAGTTAGATACATCAGGAATTCTAGCCTGGTTAACAAATCTGGGCATATACTTTCCGGTTTATATACTCCTTGTGATATGGAATCTCATTCGGACACATAGGCAGTATGCTAGGAGAGTTAAGAATTTTTTTTTTTTAGATATACTGGAATCATACTGCAAATATGATACTTGGGTGTATATTTAAACTACATTTGCTCCTGTCTCACCACCTCTAAAATGCAAAAAATAATAGGACCTACCTCAAAAAACTTACAAGAGATGATACATGTACTTAAAACCCGGCACCAAATAACTGCTTAGTAGTAGCATCCCTAGTGGCACTGATATTTCGTCACTGGCATAAAACACACAGGCATAGTACCTCTATATTATAAAGAGGTACCTAACCATGAATTGGGTGGAAGGTGGAAGGGTGAGAAAGGAGTTGAAAGAGTCATACTTTTAAATTAAATAGTCACTTATCACACAAATCAGTATCACTATAACAAGAGCAGACCAGTCTACAGAGCACATTTTGTCTTCCCCCCCCTCTTAAATAGATGCTTAATGGTGAAACATTAAGAAAGGTACCCTGGAGAGGGAACCCCGAGGTGATGGAAATGTCCCATATCTTGTTTTGTGTTGTGGTTACACAGTGTATACAACTGTCAAAACTAAAAATACTAAACACTTAAGAACTATGTGTTTTATTTTATGCTAATTGCTTCACTATTTTAAAAAAAAAGGCTCATTTAAAAAAAAAAGTGCTATTTTTCTCACAGGATAATGTGAGCATTTAAAAGGAGCATAACCAAGATAATGGCTATAGTTCCCTGTGCTATACAGTATATCCTTGTTGCTAATCTATTTTATACATAGTTGTTTGTATGTCTTCAGCCCATGCCCCTAATTTGCCCCTCCGCATTATCTTGTAATAACTTTCAATGGAGTATAATCTGTAAAAATACTGAATCACAATGCTGGACACCTGAAACTAATACAATATTGTACATCAACTATATTTCAACTAAGACAATTTTTTAAAAAGGAGCATAAACAAGTCTATATTCATTATAAAATGAACTACAGGATGATATGATCTCATTCAAAACATTTTAGGCAAGATATTCTTTTAACTTTTCAGTGATAGGTGATGCAAAAGAAATTCTTCAGATCACAGGCTACTAGAATCCCCCATATTCTCATTTGCTGCAGATCTAGGAATGGACAGACATATTACAGCTGCATTTCACCTGTTGTTCAACACTTTATGTTTGAGGCCAGTCAGTGGAAATTTTGCTTCTTTCACTGTTAGTCTTAGGTAGGCTTGGAGGAAAAGGGTTTGGGAGAAAAACAAGACCGGAATTACAGAGCTTTCAACTAGAAATCCAAAACCCAGCTTCTAGCTCTAGGACTAAAGGATGCATGGCAACACTGGACAAGTCACTTAACTATTCTGTGCCTCTGATCATCTCCTAGCATAGGGCTGTCATAAAGGTAAAGTGTGTGTATTTGTGAAAGCACCCTGACAAGTCAAAGCAGTTTATTATTCTAAAGTGGCGTTGGTGCTATGATACTGTAGTCGAACTCCAAATTTAATCCTGATATTTACATGTGCTCAAGGGACACCCCATGCACATCTTATCTGAACTAGAATGGAACGTTCAAGGGGCAGAAACTGGTAGGTTACTCCTACTCCAAAAACCCGGGGTAGGAGGGCGAAGTCTCCTCCACTACTGAACTTCCAGGAGTCTAGATTTCTGGGATTTGATCTTCCAAAACACCTGGGATAATCTAGTAAATTTAAAAAGGCAAATGAGGAAATAAGGCCTATATTAAGATACATTCTTCTGTACCCTCGTCTTGTCAACAATCAATGAGGAAATGAATTGCTCCTGGAGTACAGAAAGGTTCACGCCTAAATTATCGTGGCGTGGTAGACAAGCCATCAGCAAGCATTAACTGTATTCCTTCGCAAATCTTTAGCACACACCTCAACGCCTTCCTCAAATTGCGTCCATCCCAGGCACGAGTGAGAGAGCAAGGCCTAAAGGTCTTCAGATCATCCATCGCAACTCCCTCCCCCTTCCATTCCAGGTCCAGCGGCCTCCGGCCATCACACCCTTTCCAGATCTCCCATCCCCTGGGCCGCCAGCCTCACCAGCTGTTCCCGGCGGCTGGAGCTCCGATCGGTTGGCGCCCGGCGGCCCCGAACATTAACGACACCCAGGAGCCTGGCCTCGAGCCTCAGGCCCGAGAACAGACTCCAACTGCCACAGCACCAGCGGCTTCCCAGGAGCAGTTCAGCATTTTGAGCTGAGCTTCCGGAAGCCGACTGGAGGCGGAAACCGGATGCCGGGAGCAACCATTAGTTCTCCTCCCCGCCCCCACCCCAGCTTCCTTCTCCGAGGGTCTCCTCCTTTTGCTCGCAGAAGATATAGAAGCCAATAATTTGAAATTTTTCATAAGAAAAATTTCTTAATTTTTCTTTCTAGTCTTCCGGAAACTGAAACAGTGTGAGGGAGAAAATGTAAAGTCAACGAAAAGTTGAACCCCCGGGACCAGCGGAATGGTTTAGCCCGGTTGCCTAGGAGACCCAGAGTAACTCCAGCGGTGCAGCTGGCGCGCTGAGGCTATGGCCACGTTAGCCCGGTTGCAAGCTCGGTCGACGACTGTAGCACATCAGTACTACTACAGGAACAGGTAGGGCATCAACTGGGGGAGCGCGAAAAGGCCTGGCTTCATCCCCAGTCCGTTATTCCTCAACAGGAGCTTCCTATGAGCAAATTCCCTAACTCGCTGAGTACCACCCACTTCTCTTCGTCATTTGTGGGCTGCAAACAGAATCGCAAATTTAAAAGTAGTGTTAGCATACAGGGGGATTATAGATGCAGGAAGCCATGGTTATCAGCTGGAGATAATTTTAAAAATTTCAGTATAATTAAAATTGTAAAATGAAGTGTTTTCTTTTGACATAATCACTCAGCAATGTGATGAAACCTGTGTCCTCCTTGTGGAAGGATTAATGGCCTGACTGGGGTCGCCCAGGTTCCTTAGCTGGGTGAGCTCAGAGTATCCCCCATCTACCTGGGGATTTGAACCTCCTTTATGTCACAAATATCATTGAACTCAACTGTTCTGTGACTCAATTGTCTTCCCGAAGTGACAGTATCTAAACTATTCTTTTTTTGTACGCGGGCCTCTCACTGTTGGGGCCTCTCCCGTTGCGGAGCACAGGCTCTGGACGCGCAGGCTCAGCGGCCATGGCTCACGGGCCCAGCCGCTCCGCGGCATGTGGGATCTTCCCGGACCGGGGCACGAACCCGTGTCCCCTGCCTCGGCAGGCGGACTCTCAACCACTGCGCCACAAGGGAAGCCCTCTAAACTATTCTGACAGGATAATCAGTACCAATATGTTAATTAATAGAAGAGGGCTAAGGAAGACACTAGCGGCCTTATCCATCTCTCTGCACCTAATCTTCTCACTAGTGGTTCATTTGAACACTGGCCTTCTGGAAGCAGTGCCTCAGAAGATTTTCCAACTTAAGAAAAAATCCAAAAAAAGTAAATCAGACCATAGTAGAAGATAGTGACATGCTAGACCAATGGAAAACATGCCAAGAAGACAGAATCTTGCTGAGCTGTTCTTATTCTAACAGTTTTCTCACCTACTACATTCTTAGAGCACCGTGTACCTTTTACAGCACTTGATCACAATTTAATTTTACATTCTGTTGTGAGATAATATATGAGATATATAAGTATCATCCCTCTTAGCTGCACAATAATTACTTGTCTAATAATTCCATAAATGAATCTTTCAATCAGTCATTGGTCCTGGTTTACATAAATGTATGAAAAATAGCTAAAGACAGAAATTATGTATTATCTATAATTATAGATAAATTATGTGGAAGGTCCTGTATTTATGACTTAGATATCTAAAAGAAATAAATTCCATCCCTCTGATGTTCACAGCCTAATATGGAATATAGGCATTTAAAAGATAATTACAACAGAGCAAGCATGAACAGGAAGGGAAATGACTAACATTTCTTGAGCACTGATTATATGCTGGGCATTGCATTAGGAACTTTTCCATACAGTGTTCATTTGGTTTTCAAAACTTTACAAGTGAATGTATTAATCTATATTTTTAGAGCTTGAGAACAGTGTTCTAGAAAAGCTTGGTGAAGTGTCATGCAACTGCAAACAGACATAATTTTTTTCTAAAGATTTCAGTGTTAATCTTTGTCTCCATCTCCTGACTTTTGACAATGGGCACATTTTCCCAAAGCTGGAGGTGGTCTGGAGAAAAAACTAGGGCCATACAAAGGCCATGATGAGAATAGGCTGGCATTCCTTCCATTTCATTTATTATTAATATTTTCAGTATGAAGGAAAGTCTCTAAAGATCACGAAGGAATCAAAACTTCCACGTTTGCCTAGTTTAAAAAAAAAAAAGGGTATTGATTAGCATAGGAGCAAAAACCATATAAAATGTTAGTATATGAAAAATTAAACGGGCAATTTCCTTAAGAAATTGTTGTCATTTCTCATCTGTTATTGACTAGATTAGTTCTTTTGCAAACTTCAGTGTACATGAGAATCACCTGAGGGTCTTGGTAAAATGCAGATTCTGATTCAGTGGGTCTCAGTTATGGCCAGCAAATCTGCATTTCTCACAAGAGTTCCTGTCAGGCCCCATTTTGCATAAAAAGGGAGACTTTGTAAGAAAAAAAAAATGGTGTATGGGCCTATCGTTTAATTTGTAAACGTCCGTACAAGTTATATATTTATTCCTTCTTTACATGAGGCAAAGAAAATAAGGTTCAGATGGATTGATAATTTGTATGAGGTCATACAGCTACTAAGTCTCAAAACCAAAAAACCCAACTCTAAGGCTTATGCTCTTCACTACCATACTAGACAAGATTTTCTTCCCACTACACTGGTTTTGATGAATTAACTGACAGGAAGCACCAAGATCCAGAAATCCAAATGGCATGAGCATACTGTTTCAACTCCATTAGCATGTAGGCACCAGAGTTGGAAGAAACAATTTTAATTCTTCCTGATTTGTTTTATTGTCTTCTATGTTGGTAACAACACAGTGGCAAAAATGTTTCTACCTAACAGCTGGCACCAGATTGCCTCTGAAGTTGAAACATGACTTTGCTGGGAAAAATATACTATGACTAAGTGCTTAGATTAGCACCTGAATCCTCCAGGGCCTGGGTGTCCACCCAGGAAGAGAGAAGCTTCTCTGCCTAACATAGGGGAAAGATTTGGAATTCCAAGAAGTGAAGAGCAAATATGGTGGTAGCTGATGTGATAAGAAAGCTAGGGGCATAGGTAGAGTTGTGCATTATCAAACCTGTCCAAGCCCTTTGGGAAGTTGCTCCCACAAGAAATGTTTGGTGGGCACTCATGTTTGGTGGTCTGCTCATCAAAGAGACTGAATATTGTGTCTAGGATGTTACAGGGTGGCACAAAGATAATACACAGTTGTTATTTGACTAAGTATTGGCCTTTTTTTTTTTTTTAAACTTTCACTATTACTTCCTAGTTTCATTTCTATTCTTCTGAATTACTGAGATTTCTTTGTGACTTATTGGTCATTTATGCTATCCTATTTGTGGAAAGAAGAATTTGGTATATGTTCATTAATCATATTGTTCATTTTCCCCATATCCTTATTTAAATTTCATCTAGTTGATCTGTCAAATGCTAATAGGAATGAGTTCAAAATGTCCGTCTTCCACTTAATTCCACTGAGTTTCCACTGTGTGGTATCGTTTTATGTCATGTTATTTAGCTTATATATGTGTACTGGTGTGTGTCTCTTCATTATTGGCTATATATTGGTCTTTTTTGAATGTGCAAAATGTTTCACCTTTGAATACTACTTGCAGTTTTTTAAAATTGTTTTTATTATTTCTTTAAACAGATTTAATGCAGTAACATATAACTTGTAATATTAATATTGATCCTCTTTTATCTGATCTGAGTTAATCATATAATTTTTGTATATTTCTCTTCACAAATAGCACATTTTAGGGTTTTAAATAATTAGAACCCAGGAAATTTGTGATGGGTTAAGTTCATTTCTTTTTTTTTAATTTAATTTTTATTTTATATTGGAGTAGAGTTGATTTACAATGTTGTGTAGTTTCAGGTGTACAGCAAAGTGATTCATTTCTACATATACATATTGATATATAGGCATTTTACATGTTCACCCTATGTTAAGCTACTTTTTAATTCTTGTCCCTCTCTGTCATGACTTCTCATGTAGAAGCTGTGTTTTATTTTTTTGTTTTAGATTTTAATATTATTCAGAAGAGAACTTATTTCTAACATTTCTTATGAGAACTTAATGCACTCTACTTAGATTCTCAATACTATATTTATGAATTAAATATTCACTGATTAATTAAATATGAATGGAGCACCTATTATGTGCTAAGGACTGTTCTAGGTATTGAGGATACAGCAGTGAACAAAAGAGTCATGAGGGAGACAGAACTTAAATAAACTTACATATAATATTTTGTCTTGAGGTGATTGTAACCAAAAAGAATAAAGCAAGGTAGGGTGAGCAAAGCGTGAACAAACATCCTGTTTTAAATAGAGTGGTCTGAGGATGCTCCTCTGATCAGGTAATATTTAAACAGAGACCTAATAAAAGTGGATGAGTAGGCCTACTAGATAGGGATCTCAGGGATGAGCCTTCAGGAGCTGTAACATCAAGTGCTATGGCCCTGTTGTCAGAAGCCTGCATGAATGTGTTGCAGGACAGGGTTGGAAGCCAGATCATTTGGAGCTTTTAAGCCATAGTAAAGATATTGGATTCTACTCTGATTAAGATAGGAAGTCATAGGGGATTTTCAATAGAGGAGTGACTTGATCTGACTTCTGTCTTTAAAAATAAATAATGAAGAAAACTCCGAACTTATTTTGAAATTGGTAGAGCATTTTGATTTTGTTTTCTTTTTTCTGCTTTCCTCCTCCAATTCCATCGTTTATTAGTTTAACTCTTTGTGGCCTGTTTTGCTTGTTAAGAAAATTAAAGTCAAATTTGGCTTTATGAGAAAAATAAATAAGATTTGAAATCATTTTAAACCATATATAGTTTTCTAAAGGTATATAAGCAGAAATTAACCTAATATATGTCAAAATCTCTTCTAATTAACTTAGCTGAAGGGTATATGTAGGGGAATATTGAGAAAGCGGTTGCTCAGGAAGAGGGCTAGAAGTTCTACAGAGACACTGTAGAGACCAAGTGGCTAACTCAAATTTCCAGATCCCTTACCCTCTGAAACGGGGCATGGGGAGTGCGTGAGGATAGAGAGAAAGGAGTAGAAAGAGAAATAAATGCAATTGAATATCTGGTATGTGCTGAGAACTCTGTTAAGTGCTTTCACAAATATTATTTTATTTTGACTTTCACAGTAATCATATGAAGTGGTTTTTATTATTCCTACTTTACAATGGAGGAAAATGAGATCTTAAAAGTGTAAGGTACTTGTTCAAAAATATCAAAGATCTAATGAAGTTTGATTCATCTCAGTCCAAACCTTATGCTTGGAGTATGGGGACTTTAAATCAAGTCCCTGCATGGAATTAGGTACATCAAATACATAAGGTCTAACCTGCCTTTCTAAGGTCAAGTTGAGGAAAGGGACACACTTGGTATGGCAAGTACTCTCCAGTACAAGACCAGCGATTTACCTGGACTTCATTACCTTTTGTCAACCTAAAGTATAATGTTCCTTAAGTTGGCCTGATTCTGGAATCCATTATTCCCATAAACATAATTAATTTGTTTCTAACTCCAACATAGTCAAAGGTTCCTGACTGTATTCTTAGTTTAATTAGTTGGTTTGATGTCCTTGACTTTGGACAATCATCTTGGTCCTAGTAGCCTAAAGATTGTAAATAGCCCTTAGTCGGATAGACACGAGTCTCTTCCTCTGATTCTAATTAGTTGCTGATTTTTCTGTTCAGTGGGACTCAATTCTGACCAGTAAAATTTAGCAAGGCTTCTGCCAAGCATACAATGATGATTTATGCCAGAGTGCAGGAACAGTTGAAAGCCTAATTCTGTGTTACTTTAGGCTTAAACTTAAGCTCTTAAATTTATACTCTTACCTTAGTTAAACACTTTAAATATCAGCTTTCTCATCTGTAAGCGAGGCAATAATGCCTATTGAGATGTCAGCTAAGAAAATTAAATGATTTTTGTCACGTTAGTTAGCACCCAGTAAAATCATAATATTGAAATCACAACAGGAGGGCAAAGAATAAAATGCATATGATCAACTCATCGGATATAAGAAAGGCAGTTGATAAATTTATTTATTTATGAGTATTTTTCTTTTCTTTATAAAAGTTTTAAAAATTTTGATATATTATGTACATTTAATGAAGTACATAAACTATAAGTGTACAGCTTAATAATTTTTACGTATGTGTATACCCGCGTAACCATCATTCAGATAAAATTCTCAAGTTAAAAAAATCTTTATATATGAGAAATAAAGGGAAATGTGCTTATAATAAAGAATATGTTTCTAAAACCAATAGCCAACATCATGTGTATTGATGAAGTACAAAATCGATAGTTCCATTTAATTCAAAAACAAGAGAAAAATACACATTAATTCTACTATTTGGAATCTTTTTCTGGAAATTGTAGCCAATACTGTAATAAAATAAATATTTATTAGTAAATATTAGAAGGGAAGAAGTAAAGGTTGGTTACAGATCATGAAATTATAAAGCTGAGAAAATGCAAGATAATCTACTTAAAAACTCTTAGAAATAAAATGAATTTGATAAAGTGTCTGATTACAAGGTAAATTTAGAAAAATCAGTAGCTCTTCTTGGTACCAGCAATAACTAGATGAGGAATAGATCAGAAGACATACTAAGCATTTATGTGTACTTCTCCTTTGATTCCATTCAAAATACAGTTAAGTGTAAAAAAATGTTTAAAGACTAAATGTACAAAATTTTAAGAACAAAAAAGCATGCAATTAGTAGACCAGTAATTTCGAAGAATTTCTAGAAAACAAAAATTCAGTAGGAAGAAGGAGAGATGGGAGTCTAAGCCAGCAGCTCTTATTCTTTTCTCCCTTGCACATCTGTGTTTAGACAACTCAGTTTTCAAAATAAGGGAAACACAGCTATAAGGACCAAGAACCCCACTGCTTAGAAAGAAGCCTGCATCTGGTAGAGTCCACAGATGATGCAGATACTATAGGACCTCTGGTATGTCTCCAAAATCGGCTACCAAAAGCTTGAAGAATCACTTCTGAGAATGAATAGCTTCTTTTCTTTGACCATGGAAGCTCTGGAATCCTCCTGACCTGGAACTGGTCTAACGAATACCTATGCCTCAGGCACCGAAAGAGAGATCTCAGTTCCCCAACATGTTCACTGCTGGCTCATTGAACAGAGAACGTTTTTACAGTAACTTTTACTGCCTGTCAGTACGCTACTGCCCTAGTGACCTGAGCAGGCAGTCCTGCCTAGATATCAAGCAATTGAATATCTATCAACATAAATAGGCAGAGAAAATTCATAAGCCATACAAGGGAACTTTAGTTTGGAGGAAGGAGATTAAGCTAAGAAGCCAGAATAGGTGGCTACTGTGGAGTTAGAACTAATGGAGGACACAGATGTAAACTTTAGTAAAAATATAATGAGAACTTTTACAGAAATAAAATTAGAGAGAAAAAAATTACTGGAACCAATTAAAATTCTTTTCAGCTTAAAAATGTAAGAAGTCAATTAAAAAATAGGATAGTCATAACTGAAATATAAATGTTTCAGGAAAGCAATGTGGTAGACATATCTATGGGACTTAGTATATGAATAATAGTCACTGCAGAATATGGAGTAGGAATGGGAAGGAGATAGTTTAATAATAAAGAAATACTAGAAGAAAATGTTCCTAAACTGAAGAATGAGTATGGCTTTGAATTGAAAGGACTGTCTGAGTCCTAGACAGGATTTTCTTTTGGAAGACATACTTCTTGGATATTATCTATCCAAGGATACAGAAAAATTTTTACAAGCTTCTAATATAGATAGAAAAGAGAAAAATGATTTGCTAAGGAAAGAGTCCAGCATTGGATGGCTCATATGCAACACAGAGACCTAGAAAAGGACAATAATTATCGATTATTCAGGGTAACAAGTAAAAATCCTAAACCTAGCAAAGATCTTATTCATTCTTTTGATGAGATATTTTTAGACGTGTAAAGACTCAGAGTTACATCATCCATGTACCCAACCTGAGGAAATGTTCTCTAGAAAGTACTCTGTGTAATCAAATTAAAATTAAATCATAACAAGGATTTGAGGATAGGGGAAGAACAAAAGAAGTAACAGAAACAATGATGAGCAATTATACTTGTATGTAGTATTTATGGTTAAATTTAGATAAGCATTGTGATGCTGAGATTTATGAGATACCCCTTATTCTACGCAGTTAAAGGAATCCAGTTGGCACTTTCAGTATTCTTCCTAGACATCTTTGTGCAGGCTCAAAAAGTCGTTAGTACATTTTCAGTCAACAAGCAGTTACAGGCAACAGTCCTGCTAATTGTATCACTAATACATAATGCGGGTATTTCTTTATCTAGCTTCTAATCTGTTACCTCTCCACTCTTCTAGACTAAATTGTCTCTTTAGTGGCCTTAAGAACTCCTCCACTGGCTCCCCCATCACCTACTCCCAAAGCCAATACATATATTTTAGGTTTATGGTAATGTCTACCATACTATCTTTCAGTTTTCTATGTAGTCAAATTAGTCAATCTATTTCTCTGGCTTTGGGGAATTTTAGCCTATTTTTGAAGAGTCTTTTCCAGCCCATGACTATGAGAAAATTTTCTGTATTTACTGATAATATTAAAGTTTTATTACATTTTTCCTTCACTCTTTATGCAGTTATATTTCTGTGCATGTATTGTGTGAGATAATAACTTAATTTTTTTCTGTAGACATACAGTTGTCTCAACACCATTTATTGAACTATCCACACTTTCCTTAGTAATTTTAAATTTTGCATGATAAATAAATAAAAGGGGTTAAAATTGCACAGGAAGAACTACAATTGTCTTTTTTTTAATTGAAGTAGAGTTGGTTTACAATGTTGGGAGTCTGCTGTACAGCAAAGTGACTCAGTTACACACATATAGACATTCTTTTTTTAATATTCTTTTCTATTTTGTTTTATCACAGGATATTGAATTTAGTTCTCTGTGCTGTGCATTAGGACCTTGTTGTTTATCCATTCTAAATGTAATAGTTTCCATCTACCAATCCCAAACTCCCAGTCCATTCCTCCCCCTCCCCCCTCCCCCTTGGTAACCATAAGTCTGTTCTCTAGGTCTATGAGCCTGTTTCTGTTTTGTAGTTACGTTCATTTGTGTCATATTTTAGATTCCACATGTAAGTGTTATTATATGGTATTTGTCTTTCTCTTTCTGACTTACTTCACCTAGTATGATAATCTCTAGGTCCATCCATGTTGCTGCAAATGGCATTGTTTCATTCTTTTTTTATGGCCAAGTAGTATTCCATTGTATATATGTACCACATCTTCTTTATCCATTCATCTGTTGATGAACATTTAGGTTGTTTCCATTTTTTGGCTATTGTGAACAGTGCAGCTATGAACATAGGGGTGCATGTATCTTTATGAATTATAGTTTTGTCCAGGTATATTCCCAGAAGTGGGATTTCTGGATCATATGGTAATTCTATGTTTAGTTTTCTGAGGAACCTCCATAGAATTGTCTTTATTCACTGAAAACACAATTTTATGCATATATAACTCTAAACCACCTAAAAACAAAATGATTTAGAAATAAAAAGTGAATTTAGCAAGATTGCAGGATACAATACACAAAAATCATTTTTTTAATATAATAGCAGTGGGCTATTATAATTCAAAACTACAAAAATAATATAATTTACAATAGCATCAAAATGCATATGACTGTATCTACTTACCCTATAGAAATATGTACACAATTTGTGCACAGAGTATTTTATATATAGTGTTATGTATAAAGGCATTCATTAAAGCATTATTTCTAATAGGAAAAACACAGAAGAGACTTATATGTATTTGTAACTAATCTGGCTAAATAAATAAAGGCATATTCACATGATGGAATATTAAGTAGCAGTTTAAAAGAGTGAAAAATTTTATACATAATAACATAAAAATCTCTGAGACAAAGTAAAAAAAAGAGGTCATAGAAAGCATGTAATACATTTAGCATGAAATTTTTATGTATAAATACATAGAGACACAAAAATATGGATCTGGAATCATATAACAAGCTGTTAATAATGATTAGATTTTGAAAATTGGAGGATAAGGTAGGTTGAAATGGAATCATTTTTTTCTCTATTTTTCTATATGGTTTAAATTTTTAGATTAAGCTTTGGATGTTCATGTATTATTTGTGAAATAAACAGTAAATAAATAGGTAAAAATTTGTTCTAAGACAAAAAATTTTTTTTTTTTTTATTTTAATTTTAATTCTTTTGGCTGCAACATCCAGCTTGTGGGATCTTAGTTCCCCGACCAGGGATTGAACCCAGGCCCTCAACAGTGAAAGCACTGAGTCTTAACCACTGGACTGCCAGGGAATTCCCCCAAATTTTGTTTTGAAAAAGTAAAATTAAATATATAAAATAAGTGTCCATGAAGATGTAACTGGTACAAAACTTGCCCTCCCACCATGAAAAATTAGAAGACTGAACAAAATATATGAAAACTTATTTCTAGACATTGATGCAACAGACAGTGCAGGATTAGGATCTCTAAAAGAAAGGAAACAAATTACATTATCCAGACAATTACCTCTCTTTATTCCTGGAGGTAATTTCTGAACAAAATCCAAATTCTCAACAGCATAACCTTCATAGTATCCAGGATCTGTTCCTAAATTATTAGTAGGACAAAAATGTAGCAAACTAAGACCTATAACAAGGAGGAGAAAAATCAGTTAATAGAAACAGACCAGAAATACAAAGATAATAAAATTAGCAGACAAGGATTTTTAAATAGTGACTCAGAATTTAAAGACTTAAAGGAAAATATGAGCATAATGAGAAGTTAAATGGAATATAAAGAAGAAGCAAATGAAACTTTCAGAGATTAAAAAAACACAGCAGGGCTTCCCTGGTGGCGCAGTGGTTGAGAGTCCGCCTGCCGATGCAGGGGACACGGGTTCATGCCCTGGTCCAGGAAGATCCCACATGCCACGGAGCGGCTGGGCCCATGAGCCATGGCCTCTGAGCCTGCGCGTCCGGAGCCTGTGCTTCACAACGGGAGAGGCCACAACAGTGAGAGGCCCGCGTACCTCAAAAAACAAAACAAAACAAAACAAAAAAAACACAGCATCTGAAAGAAATAATTCACTAGATGGACTAAACATCAGACTAAAATATTGCAAATAAAAGATCAATTAATTTGAAGACATACCAAATATATATTATTGGGTAGAGTGTTCTATAAATATCAATTATATCAAGTTGGTTGATAAATATTCACATTTTCTATATTGTTATGGATTTCCTGTACAGTTGTCCTATCAATTATTCGGGGAGACATGTTGCAATTCCCAACTATAATAGTGGACTTGTCTATTTCTCCTTTTTAGTTTTGTCAGGTTTTGCTTCATGTATTTTGAAGCTTTATTATTAGGTGCATATGCCTTTAAAATGATCATATCTGCTTAACAGATGTGATAAATTAACATTTTTATCATTGTAAGATGGTTTTCTTTGTGCATGATAATTTCCCTTACTCTTAAGTCTACTTTAAATAATATATTTTAAGCTATGAAAAGTGTTTGAAGAATTTAAAACAATATTGAGATGCCATTCTTTCTTGTGTGTGTGTGTGTGTGTGTGTGTGTATACAATCTCAAATTTACATAAAAGTTGCAATACAGTACAGAGAGATTTCTTTCAAAAACCAAATGGGGATGGGTTGCAGTCTGATGCCTTGCAAATTCCTTTTCCATATAAGAACATTTTCTACGTAACCACAATTCAACAATCAAAATCAAGAAATTAATATTTGTACATTTCCACCATCTAATCTTCAGACTCCAACCTTTGCCAATTGTACCAATAATGTTATTTATAGCAAAAAATGCTGTTTGTTTTGTCTCTTTAGTTATTTTTAATATAGAGCATTTTCTCAAATTTTCTTCAATTTTCATGACCTTGACTCCTTTGAAGAACACAGATCAGTTATTTTGTGGAATTTCCCTCAGTTTAAGTTTGTCTGATTTTTCCTCTATTAGATTCAAGGTATGTATCTATGGCAGAAATATCACAGAAGTAATGCTCTGATCTTTTCAATACATCTACCAGGTACTGCATTATTTTGATTTGTCCAATTACTGGTGGGGTTCATTTGGATAATGTCATTAAGGTTATGTCTGCTAGGCTTCTTCGCTGTGATGTTCTTTTTTCCTTTGTAACTAACAGGTGTTTTTTAAAAGCAAGTAGTTTGAAGTTGTCCCTCTTCTAATTTTCAATTTATTTAAATATTTTCTTATTTATATCGTTATGGACTCATATGTTCCTGTTTTAGTCAATGGGTTAAAATCCATTGCTCTTACTTATCTTCATGCTAGCATTGTCCCAGATTTGTCTAATGGAAGCCACTAAAAGCTTCCTTCTGCATCCTGATCATGGTAATACTCTCCTGCTTTCTGACACAAAAAAGTTGAGGCTAAGCCTTTACTCTTTCTGCCCCAGCCCTGGAGTTATCCATTTCTTCAAGGACCTCTTGTTTCTTTTAGTAGTTGCCTGTGCCATTGGGTGTTGCTGTTCTCAAGCCCTCTGAAGTGGACAGAGCTAGGAAATATGTGTATATATGCATTTGCACAGAGTTTACATCTATACTTTATCTATGTATCTATCCATTCATCCGTCCATGTAGATGTTGAAATCCATGAGTTTACATTGACAACTCTATTTCAAATCCAGCACTACAGAGTTCATTCTAGTTATTTTCCCTTTTCTTTTATTTTTGATATATTCACTTATTTGACCAATCCCTCTGTATGTAATCAAACTCCTGTCACCACAGCTGCTTTTTCTTTTAGGTATACCACTTTCCATCCTGTGTGAGGTCTTCCTCTCTGTGCTGAACTGTCACCTCCCAGCCAACTTGGGTACTCTTTTCATCACTCTTGGGCTCTGATTCCCTGTCTGGCTGCCCTCCCATGTGTACCTTTCCTTTACCTTTCCTCAACACCCTAAAGCCAGGCCTCTCCATGGGAATACTCTCCTTACTCAGACTGGGACAACCTGCCCCAGGGCTTTCCCCCGCCATGTGGATGCCCACCTTACCCCACACAGGCCGTTATACCCTGTGCTGAGCCATGGGGTCCTTGCCATCCTCCCACCCCCCATCACAGATCTTTGCTTTTCTTGCCCACTGCTGATTTCTTTAGGACTTACTTGTTCAGGAAATGAAGTGAAGAGAAGTGAGAAGGAAGATGAAGGAAAGCAAATAGGAAATATTTTAAAAGTACACTAACAGTATAAATCTACATGACAAACTATGATAATCCCTACTTTATGACCTAATGCTTATGTATTGGCAACCCATGATTCATTGAACTGTGAAGTAATAATAATAACGAGAGCTATTAATGGAAAACAAAGCATGGCTTCTACCTTCTAAAATGTCGTATTTCTCATCATCAAGTAGTTATTGACCTCTTATTAGTAACATGGGTGATGATCAGAGCCCAAAGTAGAAAATAAGCATAATTCCTGCCTTTAAGGAGCTTGAAATCCTTTAAGACCAATAGTGAAATGATATGGAAAAAAGTAATCATTTTACACATCAATATGTCTTATAACACAGGACAGCTACTATCGGAATTTTATTCCTAGTGTCTAAAACAGCTACAAGCTATATGATAATGAAAAGGAAAGCGTATTGGGTTTTTAATCTAGTATTTATTTAGTAGCTAAGGTCAGACTAAGCATAGTATTTTGATGTGTAAAATGCATATTTTTTGCATATTACTGGAAAAATACTTAACCACACATTTTTTCATTTTTATTTATTGTCAGTTATTTTCTGGCCACTAATTGCATATGTGCACATACTGTTACCCAGGGTTATAATACTTCTAGCTGATGATGA
This sequence comes from Delphinapterus leucas, assembly GCF_059928025.1. Classification (NCBI taxonomy): domain Eukaryota; kingdom Metazoa; phylum Chordata; class Mammalia; order Artiodactyla; family Monodontidae; genus Delphinapterus; species Delphinapterus leucas. Next base: position 22,110,513 of record NC_143129.1, read on the forward strand.
AATGACTAGAAACTTCCAGCTTTTTCTTGATGTTTTATTACATTCCTGGTAATACTTTTGGTCTTTCATCATTATTAATTCACTTAGTATTCATTGTGTTAATGCTGATCATAATAAATTTATTTTAAATTCATGTAGATGTCATGTTTTATTTACTGCTATAGGATTTTCATTGTAATTTGGAACTAATTAATATATCATTAAAATAAAGTGTTACCCACATTTTTCATTTTAAACATAAAATGTCTAGCAGTTCATGACATATTGTATGAGTATGCAGCATCCCAGTGGCAACCCAAGTGTCTGTAATTTCATTTTTAAGCAGTTAAAAAAATGGCAACAGAAAAATGTTTATAGATGTCAAATTTCAGCACATAACTTAAAACTTAGCAGTAAGTTAACTACTAGTTATTTTAAAGTATGTCCCTTTAATTTAATGTATGGTTCTTATCAGTGTCATAGTATGCTTTTATTTATATAACTGTTAAAAAAATCCCAGAGATTTTTAATAACTCCAAAAAGAAATTATTTAATCTTCCTTTTGACTAGGTATTATATGTTAGCATTATTACCAGGAGAGTTAAAAAAAACATAAACTCAGGACAGGTAATTTGATTGCTTATCTTCTGTATTTCTTATGACAATTATAAGTAAGGCGTAAGTTCAAACTAATACGCTAGTTGAAAAGAAGTAGTAGGCACATCTGTATACTCTATATTTTTTCTCCCTCCTTTGCAAAGATAGTCAGCTGTTGATTGCTCCTGGTGAAGGACAGAAGAATGTTTTCAGTAATTTAAATAGAGCATAGTTGACCCTTGAACAACATGGGTTTAAACTGGCTGAGTCCACTTATACTCAGATTGTTTTCAACAAATACATTCTGCAGTGCTACACAATCCCCAGTTGGTTGAATCCATGGATGTGGAACTGCAGATATGGGGGTTGACTGTAAAATTATACATGGATTTTTGACTGTAAAAATCCCGTAACACCCACATTATTCAAGGGTCAACTGTATATTTAAAACTGAAAAACAGGTCTACTATAGTTATATTAAATGTTAATGATAAAAAGGGTTAAATAACCATGAGAAACCATTTTATCCCATTATCATGAATTTGACTTTACATCAACCTCTTTCAATAAATGTTTCTTTCCTTATCTTCTTTATACTCTATCTTCTTTGAATTGCCTGCTCTACTAGACATTGCCTTGCTTTATCTTTTCTGTTTTTGCCCTAAGTGACATTTTATATCCTGCATTAGAATATCTTATTATTGGCTAGGATAAAATGTTAAAAGAAAAATGAAAGATTCCTTCTAACCCTGTAACCCCTTGAAACAGTGGCCTTGTTTTCATGACTTTTTCATGGCATTTGACACTGTTTAATCATGATCTCCCTTTCCTGATGCCTTTCCATTAACGTCTAATGAGCTGCAAAATACTTGTCTCTTATACTTGGGCCTTTTTTTTTGTTTTTTTTTCCCCCCATATTTAACACCTTTCACTATAAATTTTTTTGACCCAGAGTCTGTTAAACTTTGGAGATGTGTGGTGCCAGTGCCACAATGATGATATTCAGGGAGTCTAATATTCCTTAATATTATACACAAAATTCTGAGAAACGTTAAGAACTTTACCTTCTGCCTTGGCTTCAGCTATTACTTATCATATCTTCCTTCTTTTCTTCCTTTCTTCCTTCTTCTTTTCATTCTTTCTTCCATCCTTCCACGAACATTAGTTTAGCTCCTCCTATGTATCAGATACTTTAGTACATGTTGGGATACAGATATGAATAAAAGGTGAGCCTCTCAAGAAGATAAATGTTATAATTAGTATATAGAAGAAATTTCAGGGTACTCTAAAGATACATCTCTCTGGAAGTTGCTAAAGTCAGTTCAAGAAGAGGGCGTAGTTTTGTGATAGTTTGAGGGCAAGAGAGCACAGGGCCTGTTCTGTGAACTGTAGGGGTAGAACGGCTCTATCATAGGATTGAAGTGGTAAAAGAAGACATGGGAGATTAAGTCTGAGCCAGAGCTGGGAGGACTTTGAAATCTCAAGGGCTTTAGACTTCATTCAGAAGACTTGGGGTGTTTTGTGGGGTTGCCATGAAGTGATTTTAGGAAAAAATGGACTTGATAGATTCTTGTTTTAGAAAGACCATTCAAACAATAGCTTGAAGGATAGAGTAGAATAAAAGACTAGTGTCTAGGAAACAATGCTTTTGCAAGTAACTAATCTTAAAAATATGAAGACATGAACTAATGCAAAGACTTGGATATGAGCAGTTGGGTGAATCATATTGTTTTTCATGAGAAATGGCTTGCAGAAAAGAGCTGTTCTAAGAGAGAAGAATAGAAGATGGGTGTGTGTGGATGAGGGATGAGAGGAGTTATTTTAGATATGTTGAATTTGAAGTGCCTGAGGAATATCCCAGCACAGGCATTAAGATGTTTTAGATATACAGATCAGGAGAGTTGCCCATCCTCTGAGAACCTACTCAGAATGCTTCCTTTGACTCCCATCTTTCCCTACTCATTATTTCCTAAAAAAACAAATGAAAAAAAACTTTTCTACTTCTGAATTTTCCAGATCTTTCCTTCTGACATGGTATTTTACTTTTCTCATACGGTATTTCACTTTTTGCATAATTTTATTTACTGTTGCTATTATTTTTCAGTTTTATTATTGGGTGGACCAAAAGGTTCTTTCATTTTTTCCATAAGATGGCTGTAGTAGCGCTTAGTTGTCTTTAACTTCATTCGAAACAATTCTGTTAGATTGTATGTGACAGCTGTCATATCAGCATGCATTTAAAAAAAAATACATCAAAATTGGTGAATTTTTGTGCAGCCATTTTATTATTGAAGATGGAAGAAAAAAAGCAACATTTTCAGTATATTATGCTTTATTATTTCAAGAAAGGTAAAATGCAACTGAAATGCAAAAAAAGATTTGTGCAGTGTATGGAGAAGGTGCTGTGACTGATCGAATGTGTCAAAAGTGGTTTGCAAAGTTTCATGCTGGAGATTTCTCGCTGGACGATGCTCCACAGTCAGGTAGGACAGTTGAAGTTGATAGTGATCAAATTGAAACAATAATTGAGAACAATCAATGTTATGTCACACAGGAGATGGCCAACATACTCAAAATATCCAAATCAAGCGTTGAAAATCTTTTGCGCCAGCTTGGTTGTGTGAATTGCTTTGATGTTTGGGTTCCACATAAGTTAAGTGAAAAAACCTTCTTGACCATATTTCCGCACGTGATTCTTTACTGAAATGTAATGAAAGCGTTCCGTTTTTTAAACAATTTGTGACGGGTGATGAAAAGTGGACACAGTACTGTGGAATGGAAGAGATCGTGGTGCAAGCAAAATGAACCACCACCAACCACACCAAAGGCTGGTCTTCATCCAAAGATGGGGTTGTGGTGTATATGGTGGGATTAGAAGGGAGTCCTCTATTATGAGCTCCTTCCAGAAAGCCAAACGATTAATTCCAACAAGTACTGCTCCCAATTAGACCAACTGAGAGCGGCACTCGACGAAAAGCTTCCAGAATGAGTCGACAGAAAACACATAATCTTCCATTAGGATAACGTAAGACCACATGTTTCTTTGATGACCAGGCAAAAACTGTTACAGCTTGGCTGGGAAGTTCTGACTCATCCACCGTATTCACCAGACATTGCACCTTCGGATTTCCATTTATTTTGGTCTTTACAAAATTCTCTTAATGGAAAAAATTTCAATTCCCTGGAAGACTCTAAAAGGCACCTGGAACAGTTCTTTGCTCAAAAAGATAAAAAGTTTTGGGAAGATGGAGTTATGAAGTTGCCTGAAAAATGGCAGAAGGTAGTGGAACAAAAGGGTGACTACGTTGTTCAGTAAAGTTCTTGGTGAAAATGAAAAATGTGTCTTTTATTTTTACCTAAAAAACTGAAGGCACATTTTGGCCCACCCAATAGTTTGTAAGCTTGAGAGCACAGAATATGTCACGTATACATCTTTGGCTTAAATGGCATGCTAAAAGTGATGGTAGCATCGTGGCAGCATAAATTGTTCCTTTTTTCTCTCCACTTTGATTTAAAACTAACCAGACATCCATAACCAGAAAAAAAAAAGAAAGAAAGAAAGGAAGAAAGAAAGAAAGAGAAAGAAAGAAAGAAAGCACCTCTGTACAGCATACGAGGACACCTGGGATATCCATCCATTTGTGCACCTGAAAGTGGATGGATTAGATGGCAGAGGAGGCAGCAGAACGAGGGAAGTGGCGTCAGATATGGTGGCAGCAGAAGAGTGATGGCAGAGAAGGCAGAGGCCAGCCTGTCAGTGAGCTGGCACAACCTTTCTGGAAGAGGAGGTGGAGGATGAAGGCGGTGAGTGAGGGTCTGCCCAGCCACACGTGTTGCAACTCGAGGGACCAGTTGCTCTCTCTGAGGACACTCAGTGACTGAGGGAGATGAAGGACAGGGAAGTAGGCAGACCACAAGAACTAAAGGAAGTCATCTTCTGTCTGCCCCAGGAGGCAACAGGACTGCCCATGGACATCTGGGACACCCCCGCCCCTCACCCCCACCCCAATTAAGAACCTTTCTACCAAGCTGTAGACACACTCAAAGTCCCAAGTAGTAAGTACACACCTCTCCAGGCTTTGCCACTACTTTTGCTTTATTTTTGTGTGTGTGCTCCCAACCTTAGGGGCAAGTCAGCTCCAGGAAGAGGAACACAAAACCTGTATTTGTAGCGCCACCTTCTGGAAAACAAAAGGAAGACTCCTAATTATCAATCTGTAGAATTGTTAGAATCAAAGTAAATTAAGCCTTACCAAATAAGAAAGGCATTTGCTACTTCAAATACAGCCAAAAAAAAAAAAAAAAAAGCAGCAACAGAGGTACTTTTCATCAGACACCATGAACAGTCATGGTAATATGGTAGTACAAAAAGAAAATGACAATTTTCCAGCAGTCAAACCCAAAGACATGGAATATTGCAATCTAAATAATAAAGAATATAAAACAGGTGTTGTGAGGGAATTCAGTGAGCTGCAAGAAAACTCAGAAAGGCAATGCAATAGACAATAACACTAAAAATGTAAGAGCATTTAATACTCCACTATTAGTAATGGATAGATTGTCCAGACAGAAAATCAACAAGGCAACAACGTTGGAATTGAACAACACTTTATAAGGAAAGAATTTATGAGACATATACAGAACATTCCATCCAACAGCAGTAGAATGCACATTCTTCTCAAGTACACATAGAACATTCTCCAGAACAGATTGTATGATAGGCCACAAAAAAAGATCTTAGCAAATTTAAAAGATTGAAATCCTATCAATTTTCTCTGACAACAATCGTGTGAAGCTAGAAATCAATAAGGGAAAAGTGAGAGAAGGTCTACAAATATGTGAAAACAACACATTTCTAGACAACCATTGGATCAAAAGAGAAATCAAAGGGAAATAAAAAGTCTCAACAAATGAAAATGAAAATAACACATATCAAATATTGCAGGATGCAGCAAAAGCAGTTCTGAGAGGAAAGTTTACAGCAATAAATATATTTATTAAGAAATTGCATCTCAAATGAACAACCTAACTTTACTCCTCAAGGAACTAGAAGAAGAACAAATTAAGCTCAAAGTTAGCAGAAAGAAGGAAATAACAAGGATCAGAATGGAAATAAATGAAATAGAGACCACAAAAGCATAGAAAGGATCAACAGAACTAAGAGCTGGTTCTTCGAAAAGATAAGCAAAATTGAAAAACCTTTGGCTAGCCTAAGACAAAAAGACGACTCAAATAAATAAAATTAGAAATGAAAGAGGAGATACTACAACTGATGCTACAGAACTACATAGAATCAAGAGACTACTGTTGAACAATTCTATGCCAAAAAATTATATAACGTAGAAGAAACAGATACATTTCTAGAAGCTAACAACTTGCCAAGATTAAATCAGAAAAAAATAGCAAATATGAACAGACAATGACAAGTAAAGAGATTGAATTGGTAATTTTAAAACTTCTAACACAGAAAATTCCAGGACCAGATGGTTTCACTTGAGAATTCTACCTAACATTTAAAGAAGTATGAACACCAGTCCTCCTCAAATTTTTCCAAAATGTTGAGGAACACTTCCAAACTCATTCCACAAAGCCCAGCATTATTTTGATACCAAGACTAGATAAGGATACAAGAAAGGAAAACTGTAGACCAATATCCCTCATGAATATAGATGGAAAAATTCTCAACAAAATATTAGTAAACTGAATTCAAGAACACATTGAAAGGATTAGACACTATGTCCAAGTGGGATTTATCCCTGGGATGCAAGGACTATATTGAAAAGATGCTCAACATGACTAATCATAAGGGAAATGCAAACAAAAACCACCATGAGATATCATCTCCCATCTGTTAAAATGGCTGTCATCAAGAAGACAAGAGACAACAGGTTCTGTCAAGGATGTAGTGAAAAGAGAACCTCTGTATGTTGTTGGTGGGAATGTAAATTATTCCAACCAGTATGGCAAACAATGTGAAGATGCCTCAAAAAATTAAAAATAGATCTACCATATGATCCAGCTATTCCACTTTTGGGTATATACCCAAAAGAAATGAGTACAGGATTTTGACAAGATATATGCACTCCACATTTACTGCAGCATTATTTATGATAGCCAAGATTTGGAAACAACCCAAATGCCCATAAATGGATGAATGGGTAAAAAAGATGTGGTACATATGCACAATGGAATATTATTCAGCCGTAAGAAAGGAAGATATCTTCCCATTTGTGACAACATGGATGGACCTTGAGTACATTATGTTAAGTGAGGTAAGTCAGACAGAAAGACAAGTGCTATATTAGATCGTTTATATGTGGAATCTGAAAAAATTAAACCCATAAAAAACAGAGTAAATGGTGGTTACCAGAGGAGGGGGGTGGCTAAGAATGATGGTGTTTAAGGGCACAAATGTGTAATAAGTAGTAAATAAGCCATAGAGATCTAATTCATATAATAAATATAGACAATAATATTGTATTATAATTATGTAATATGATAAATATCACTGTATTGTCAATCATATTACAATATGTAAATGTATCTTTGTAATAAGCTGTATACCTTAAGCTTAACAAAGTGTTACATGTCAGATTTATTCAATAATAATTAAATGCTGTACTAACACATAGTTTACATATAATAAATCTTTTTGAATTAATGAATAAGATGTTGACAGACTGGTATTTTTTTCTTCCTGCAATCTACATAGATGCCCATCATTATGTAAAAATGTAGTAATTATCATTATCATTTATTGAAAACATATTACTTACCAGTCTTCCAGTTTCTTTGTGATATGCCAACAAACATACCCATGATACACTGTTGTTGAAATTTTACAGAAGAAACTGAATTTTGGATTAAAAAACTTGCTTAAGGTAACCCAACCAGTAAGTGACACAGTTAGAATTTGAGCTAAGGTCTTTCCACAAAGCAAAAGTGCTGACCACTATCCTAATATTTTAACTAGGTTAGGCCATAGTTCATGTTATATTAAATGGTCAAATTCCTTAGGGTTTAATGCCTAGATAAGTCTAATATTTCCCTTAAACTTGAAAATGTGTTTCTATTTTTCTAAGGGATTGTGTTAGTTTATTCATTACAAATTTTAAAAAAATTAATTACAACGTATTACACAGCTCTTATAAAATAATTTGCCAAATTCAGAAGTTAATAAAGTAAATTTCTCCTTTCAAATTTTATTTCCTAAAGGCAACCACTTTTAATAACCTTATTTGTACAAAGCAAGACTTTTTCTGTGCCTATATTCACATACTCATGTAGTTAAAATTGTTTTTTATAAATATGGGATCATGTATTGTACTGTATCTTCCTTTTTTTTCCCATTACAACATGTTTTGTCTATGTGAAGACATTGATCCACTTAATTTTTTGTAAGGACAAAATAGTTTTCCATTTTATGGATGTACTGTAGTCCATCTCTTGCTTATTTAGGTTGTTTCTGTTACTTTAATAGTACAATGATACATCATTAAAAAATTCCTGACTCATCTTGAGTGTCTTTTGGTGCTTTTTTAAAACAACATTTTATAAAAGATCTTTTATTAAAAACACTTTAATGCCATTTGTTAGTCTCTTCAGTATTTCACATGTTTTTCAATGTACATTGTACCAAAATTCCATAAATAAATGTATTGAATACATAATGGTAATACTTCCTCTTTCACATTGCCTTGCAGAAGCAGCAAATTCACATATTTTGTGGAAGTAACATCTATCAGTTAACTGTTCAGAACGAAATTCTAAATGTGCTTACCTTTTTTGGAACAGTGATGACATTTGACAGTAAAATTTAACATTGGTAACCATTCATCAATCCCTAACTTCAGCTTCTTGACTAAAGGGCCTTGTTTTCTGAAATTTTAAGGACCTTGTTTGTTTCAGTGTCATTTTTCCTGAAATACACATCGGCACTCACAAGATGGTTTGCTATAGATCTCAAAAGTGCAAATATACCCAGAACCCAGGTCAGAGGCTTTTAGAAGTGTAAATTGCTTGTATTTTCTTTTCTGTAAATTGCCTGTGTTTTGCTGCTTTTCAACTGGGTTGTTTAATTTTTTCAAAGTTTCTTTTCTTTCCCTCAAATATAGTGACCACAGCACAAAGTCTTTGGTTTTCCCGTTTATGGCATTCCTAGTTTATGAAGACATGACAGCTCTTAGAAATTTACTGCACGTCTGTCCTGAAATTTGTGTTTTATCATTCCCATTATAGCTTTACTACCATGTGTATGCACTTCTAATGAACATTCCTGAAGTTGTGTGACTTTTGAAACTCTTATAAATGAAGGTTTTCTGTATGTGTTCAAAGACCAAATTGTTTCCTTCTGGCCATATACACGAGTGCCTATTGTACTGCATTCTCACAGTACTCGGTGTAGTGAGAAATTTTTGTTTTTTGCTATAGATGTTGATGTTTTTCCACATCTTCATCTTTATTTATTGTTATTAGGAGATTGGTGCTATTTTATGCCACACAATTTCAATATTATATTTGGAAATGGCTTACGTGCATTTTTCCTCTTGCCCTTTTTACCTGCTTTTTCTTCCCTTTTACTTCCCTCCCTTCTGTTCTCATCCTTCCTCTTCCCCTTCGGGGGAAGTGATGGTTAGGAATGCAGCCTTGAGAGGTAGACTACCTAGAATCAAATCTCCGCTCTGACACCCACCAATGTGTGACCTTGGGCATATAGCTACACTTCCGTCTGCCTCAGTATCTTCTGCTGTCAAATGGGCATATTTATTTACTTCATCGAGATGTGAAAGGATTATATGTGAGTTAACTCAGTGGTATGTAAATGCTAGGAACAGTGCTAGCACATAAGGTATTAATTTGTTTAAGATATTATTATTCTTTTCTCTACTTCTTTCAACAGGTTCATTCAGAGATCTGCCTGTCTATTACCCATAATCACCCCAGGACTCAAGTTACTAAGAGCATGGGGGTTCCTGTTGGGTTCTCAACAACTCTGTCATCCTAAAATGGGGAGAGATGTCCATGCAGTGAAAGGTGTAGTGAGGGAGCTTGCAAATGGCATTCTTCACAGAGATTAAATGTGGCAGGTGACATGCAGTCCCCCAGAGGAAGCAGCTCTGGGAGGACAAAGGTTGAGTGTTAGGCATAACATCCATTATCTCTCTGGACCCACTGAGAGAGTCATGTGGGACAAAATAGACAAGATGACTGCCTTTTGCATCTTAATGTTTAGTGGAAAGACCCTCATTAAACAATTACATATGATTGTGTTAAATGTTATGAAGAGCTATGAGCGTGTGTAATGGAAAGGCCTCATGGATTCTGGGGATTCAAGGAAGGCTCCATGGAGGAAAGTACTTTAAGCTGTTGTCTCTCCCACGTGCAGTCTAATAATTTGAGCCAAGAATACAGTTTATACATGTTTCTGCTATTATTTTGTACCTGAAGGGCAAACATACAGCAATAACGAAACTTTCTTTTCTTCTAATTGTCTACTGTGTCCTCACACAGTTATTTCCAGCTAATTTTATTGCATCATACGATAATCTTATCATGGTGCCTTCCATTATCTGGTAAAGTGAGTGACAATTCTCTTGTGTAGTTTTTACAGTTTGTTCTTCACTTCTGCTACCCTTTATGCAACCTTACTGATCTGTGCGATTTCTCACCACTACTCTTTTTCACATCTGGGTCACTGACTTGATGCATAATTTTTGTTCCTCTCTCTGCTTTTGTAGGTCCTTTTCAGTCAGGCTTTCTAGGTAACTAACTCTTTCCTGCTTATCTAGTAGATAATCTGTCTATTTACTTCTTTAACTATTTGTCACTGACAGTTTAATTGCTAATCCTGTTTGCTTTCTCAGCCAACTTCATAATATTGTTTGAAATATTTTTCCCATTCTATTTTTGTTCTAATTATATAAATTTAATGAAATCTATATATTTAACGTACAATGAAAACAAAAAAATAGCCTAAGAAAACACAATTCTTGAGAGAATTTTTTAAAAAGTAAAAAATAAGTGACTAGCAATTCTTTATTCATTCAGCAAACATAAAGTGCTAAATGCCAGCCAGCCTTCTAGGAGAGAAATTACTCTGTGGTCTACAGTAATTGCCCTAAGCAACATGACTTTATCAGATGGGGATGGAGAGGGAGACTTGTAATGACTGAAAAAATTAAGATGGAGATCTGTCCTGACTAAACCTTTTCTTCCTATAAGTCAGTAAAATCTAAAGACTGAATTTCTTACCTCTTTATAAGGCCTATGGCCCTGGCCCCTGCCTCCTTTAACTGAAATACATGTTCTAAGAACTCTATCTAGAACAGGTAAAATGATGGATGCATTTTACTTAGAGGCAATTCATTTAACTGATAAAGTAAGTGAAATATGCAACGATTTTAATCTTTCATAATATGTGTAGTGGCATTTAAACAGTAAATTCAAATGATTATGTTTTTAAAATAATGACAAAATGGCACATTGCTTTTTAAATTTCCTTATAAAAACCACTGGTGAATTAATTAGTTGCAAATAGGTGATTATAAAATTTAAAAAAAGTAAAGCTGTTGAAAGCACATGGCCTCTTAGAGAAAGGTTAATTTTTGAAGCATAGCTTATAATTTCTGGAATAGTTTCTTTAGTATTTTAATTTTATGTAAAATGACATTTGAATTATAATTATCATTTTCAAAGAAATTAAAAATTAAGTTTAACAGGTTGATTTGCTTTAGAATTATATTAGTCACTAATGAAATGCTTTAAAAAATTTCTTTTTAGCGTTGTGGATGTATTTCGAAAAAAGGAGAATGATGCAGCAGTTAAAATCCAGAGCTGGTTTCGAGGATGTCAAGTTCGAGCATATATCAGGTATATTGATTTTGTCATGGAACCTCAGATATATCATAAAAATATACTCCTTAGAAAATGTAATTTATTCATGTGGTTCTTATTGCAAATAATTTTTTATTTTACTTGTAATGAAGTTAATAAATTATATGATGTCCTTTAAAGACATAACTCTTTTTGGTCATATTTTCTCACATATAAAGAAACCAAATGATGTTGACCATATCTCTTTTAAAAATTCTCAATGTCATAAATATACTTGATCAGATTATTTTCTTCAAGTTCCATAGGATGTGACAAATTATTGGACTTGTATTTTTATAGCAATGAACTTATTGACTGGTAAGAAAGAAAAACAAAACAAAACAAAAAGAAGCTATTCCAGTCCTCTCCAACGTGTTGGTAAATAAAGGCAAATGACACCAAAATGATGTCATTCTGATTACAGAGACTGCAGTTGATCCCTATCTTAACTGTTTCCACTTTTTCTTCAGTGCTCAAATTTCCCTCAGTTTCTCATCAATTCTGAAAAATATTGCCCTGGAAGAATATGACTAATCCGTAATTAACTCAGATGGTCAGCTAGGGGTTATACTGTATAATTCCTTATATTTACTAGTAGGAGCCAGACATGCAAATAAAAGCATGAAGATGACGGTTCTCATTTGGCCACTATACCAAATAGGAACATGGGAGCAGAGAGTATTTTTTAATTCAGCAGACTAAAATGACTTTAGCTAAGATAGACCGAGTAATATGAGAATGAAAAAGGGAAGTGTTTCTTGACCTCACAAATTATTTCAAAGTACTTATAGCGATTCATATCAATAGTGCCTGGCTTATTTCTTAACATGTCACTATGACCTGTTTTACATAGTCTTTTAAAAAATATATTTCAATATTTCATTGCATTCTTCTTTCTTTTTAATTTTCTCTTATTTATTTTTATTGAAGTAATTTACAATATTAGTTTCATATTAATAGCGATTCAAAATTTTTATAGATTATATTACATTTATAGTTACAAAACATTGGCTATATTCCCTGTGCTGTACAATATATCCTTTTAGCTTATTTATTTTTTACAGAGTAGTATCTCTTAATACCCTACCTCTATCTATTCCCTTCCTCTTCCATCACCCCACTGGTAACTACTAGTTCATTCTCTATATCTGAGTGTCTGCTTCTTTTTTGTTATATTCACTAGTTTGTTTTATTTTTTAGATTCCACATATAAGTGATAACATATAGTATTTGGCTTTCTCTGTCTGACTAATTTCCCTAGGCATAATACCCCGTGTTGTTGAAAATAGCAAAATTTCATTCTTTTTTGTAGCTGAGCAGTATCCCATTGTGTGTGTGTTTGTGTGTGTGTATACATACATATATACATATATATATGTGTGTGTGTATATATATGTATATATAAAAATATCTTCTTTATCCATTCATCTGTTGATGGACATATAGGCTGCTTCCATATCTTGGTAATTATAAAGAATGCTGCTATTGGATATTGGGGTACATATATCTTTTCAAATTAATGTTTTTGTTTTATTTGGATATATATACCCAGGAATGGATTGCTGGATCATATAGTAGTTTTTAGTTTTTTTAGTTAGGTCATATTTTTAGGTTTTTTGGGAACCTTCATACTGTCTTTAAAAGTACATGTAAACTCGGCTTTGAATTTGATTTCTTGAATTGTGAAAAGGAATATTCTAAGCAAAAATTGAAGATATATCATTGTTTCAGTGAAAGCATACTAATAAGCATATTTTTCACCCAGGTACTTACACAGAGTAGCAACAATTATTCAGAAACGATGGAGAGGTTACTTAGGCAGACAACATTATCAACTAATTGTGAAGGTAAATATAAAATTTATATATGTTGGCACTTGAATTATTAAATTTGTTGTAACTAATTCACTTTAGTCACATTTACATGTAGTTTTGAAGTTATTGATAATATTTATGTGAGAACAAAATTGGGTTTAATTTTTAGAATGAGAATTCTTCTCAGAAGCCTTTGCTGATTTTTCCATGGAGAATTGATGACTCATTTCTTTATACCCAAACTATACTAGATATTTTATTTTTGTTAAAGTACCGTTCACAGCATATGCATTTGTATGTATTATTTGTTGAAGAGTCTCTATTTTCTAGACGGTGAGCTCTTTCAGAGTAATCACTGTAGCTTGTTCATCTTTGGTCCACCAACATTTAGACCAATCCCTGGCCCATTGCACTGTCAATAAACATTGGTTGAAGTGCCCCAAATTAATTCTACAAAATAAAAGTGTAAGATAATTTCTCTCTGTGCTACTTACCATTTCCTATAATTGACTCTTGGGATTTTTGAAGATTGCCTTAATAAATATAGCATAACACAATCATCTATATCCACTGATAGACTTGCAGAAGTATGAGATAACATGCCAACTTATACTTCAGTTTAATTATTTCAGAAATTAAGAAAAAAATAATTTTTTGATACAAAATGAGGAGGTTTATAATCCTTTGCCTACTTCACAAGTTTTCTGATTTGTTACTATTTTCTACTATAATACTTTAAATTTGTTCTTAATTTATTCTTTATTAGAGGCATCTAAGTGAAATTAAAAGATATAGAGAGGGAAAAGAAAAAATATAAGTAGACAACTAAATGATGAGAGTTCACCTTTGGCAAGAAAAGTTTAAAACATGTTAATAAAATACAGGGACTGCTTGGAGTAAGAGCCTAATACTTTAGATTTAATGAAATAAATAAAGTATTTTTTAAAAAATGCTGGCCCAAACTTTTTACAAGTATTGGATCTTACAGTTAGGTTTAAAATCACTGTGATGCTCTTATAAAGCAGATTTGATGTCCCTACAGGGGAACCCATTTTAGTGATAACTTCTCTAAATAACATGATTCTCTCAAGTTAAGCTCCTATTTTAATACTATACGTTCCCACTTAATTAATATGTTACTTAAGATTTTAAAAATCCACCAAAACCAAAGAAAAGTTTATTCTTTTAATTTAACTGGCTGAATAGCCCACTTACATGTCTGCAACAAACTTAAAGTATCTTTCATTAATTTTGTTAATTGTTAGCATGGGGTTTCTTGTCTAGAACACAAATCTCTTACATCATTGACATTTCAGACTACTTAAAAAGTAATTTTTAAGTTTCGAAATAATTTCAGATTTACAGAAAAGTTGCAAAAATAGTACAAAGAATTCCCCTATATTCTTTATGCAGATTTCTTCACTAAAGTGAACAAATTTACTTTATCATTTTCTTTTACCCCTCTATACATATTTTTGGTCTTTTTTCTATGGTTATTTTGAATTATTTAAGACAAAGTTGCAGAAGTGGTGCCTCTTTCCTCTCAATTCATCAGTGGATATTTTCTACATAACCATATTAAAATGATCAGAATCAGGAAACTGACATCTGTACGATACTATTATCTAATCTTTAGACGCTATTCACGTTTCACTGATTTTCCCAATAATGTCATTTATAGCAAAAACATCTTTTCCAGGGTAAAAACCAGGATTTCACGTTGTACCTAGCTGTTGTTTTTCTTTAGTCACCTTTAATATGTTTGGTCTGTCTTTGCTTTTCATGACCTTGATATTTTTGAAGAATATAGACTATTTTTCAGATTATTTCTCAGTTTTGGTTTGGTTATGTTTCGTCATTGTTAGATTGAGGTTATGCCTTTTTTCTAGAAATACATCTCAATACATCATGTTAGGAACCATATACTGTCAGTTTGTTGCATGGCAGTTAACGCTAAATTTGATAATTTAACACACTTACACTGTAGACTTGCTATTTTTATCTTGTGAGGCAATGTTTTAAGACTGGGTATATACCTTCTTCCTCATCAAAAATTTTTACCCTAGGTTTAGCATCTAATGATGGATCTTACCAGAATCAATTATTATCATATTTGTCAAATAGTGATTTTCTAATTTTGTCATTTCTTCTGTTTATACTTGTTAGCACTTTAGCATAAGAAAGAACCTTTCTTCCTCTTCCTTCCTTTCTTTCCTCCTTCCTTTCTCTTTCTTTCTTTCTTTCTTTCTTTCTTTCATCAGTTTTAACTCATAAATTCCTACTTTATTTAATGGGTTATAATAAATTATCACTAATTGATTTGGTGCTAAAATTTTCCTAGATTTGGTCAGTAGGAGCTCCTTCAAGTCAGTTTTTAATAGAATCAGATTAATTAAATAGGATGATCAAAAATTAAGCTGTTTTCTATGGAGTAATGAGCATTTTTAGCCCTATTGTTTATTATTATTCATTAGTGGTTGGAGATCTATATCTTTGTGTAGACAAGACAGGAGCGTATACTTATGTATATGTCATTCCATGAACATTATGACTTAACTTTCATTGCTGCTATTTCTGCTCACGGCCACCATTCAGATGGTTATGAATTGACACCTCCTTTTAATCAAACATACTAAAGTGTATACATTTCAGTGACTATTGTCAAAATATTCAACTTTGGAATCTATATTTGTTCTAATGGTGTTGGAGTTGCTGAAAAAATATCTTTAAAAGTTCAAGTAATGAGCCACCCAAGAAAATTGTTTGTTACTTTAGTGTCTCAACTAGGTTTGATCAAAAAGAGTATTGCTCAGCATCATCGCCAAGTTATTCTCCAGATTTGCATCTGATTATCTTTGGGCTCTTGAAAACAATTAAAAATGGAGATTTTCCTCAGTTAGATTGGTTCTTGATGGTTTTTAAATCTATTAATCTGTAAGGTATTTCAGAACAGGTCTGTTTTATTTATTTATCTGTTTTTGCCATTGAATGCACATAAGGATTCAATAAATAACATAATCTGATCTCAGTACATAATTATTGAATGAGTTTAAAATAGCTGACATTTACTGGTTGACTAGTGAAATATTGTACTAAGCATTTTGTATACTTAATGTATATACCAACTAAAGTCTTATACCGGTCCTGTGAATACTATCACCATTTAATAGATGACGAATTTTAGGCTCAGAGATAGTTACTTCCCCAAGGATACACGGTTAGTGATAAGTGGAGAAAAGTTCAAACCCAATTTGGTTTGATTCCGAAACCCTTATATATAGGTTTGATAGGCAGTTCAATCTCAGTCATTATTGGAGATTTCCCCTCTCTGGTTTATACAGAAGTCCTGTGAGACTTAAGTAGTGCCAACATAGCAGAGATTTTGTCGGGGCTTCATTCGTAAGATGTCTATTGTCCGAGCTTATGTGTGTGTTTGATCCTTCAGGATTCATCCTTGGAGGATTCCATGGCTACTGGGCCACATAAAGGGAAAGGGAATTTTTGCCAAAGCTGATATCTTCCCTAGTGCTTAGAATCCTGTCTCTTCCACAGCTGCCACCAAGCTTATCCCTAGAGTTTTAGCCACCTCCCAGGAGCAATAAGAATGCCCAGTGTCGTATTTTCTTATTACAAAAGCTAACGCCCTGCTCTTTCCCAGGCATGTGGAATATTTACTCTGTTTTTTCTCTTTTTCTGCTTACACCTCTCCTCTTATCATCCCCACACACCCTCAGTGTAATTTCTCAGAGCTCAGATTTTAGGGCTGAGAACACATAGTCCTATAGCAATTATTTAAACCACCATTTCCAAATTTATTCTGCATAAATTTTTGTTTTTGCCTAACAGCTGTATATGAATACAATAATAATGCCATATAGTATATATTAGGCTACAAAATGAATGGTATAGTTAGCAATTTTAAAACTTTAGTAACAGTTGCTGTTACTAAAATATAGCAAAATTTTTAGCCCTGTATGTAAAATAAGTACAAACAGTGCAGCTATTTTGGAATCAGAAGAAACAGAACTGCTTGGTCTCTTTCCCTGTGGCCTCTGTTGTCATCTGAGCCACCAGAGCATAATCTGAAAGCCACTGATTTTAATTTGCTTGTCTGGGGAAGGATCACCAAAAACTGATGTTATTAACTGCCTGGGGGAAGAGAACTTGAGGAATAAGCGTAGGAAGTAGACTTTTTACTGTAAACTCTTTGGTAGCTTTTGAATTTTAAACACTGTGAATATATTATCTATTAAATAAATTAACTAAAAAGGAAAGTCAATTTAAAAGGCACTACCCCCACCAAACACACACAGGCAAGTAATAAGCGCTCAGGTGAGAAGTTAATGTTACCTCCAAAAGTCTAAGAGGTGAGACTTGCACTGAACCTCAGGGCATCAGTAGACTATAGCCTGGGGAGAGGGAAGGCCATTTCGGTTAGGAACTGCGTGAATGAAGGTCTGAAACTGGGAATGAGCGTGGTGTAACAGGAAATGGTGAGGATGTTGATCTAGATGGCTCAGAGTATTTGAGGCGCAGCGGCAGGTTGGTAAGGAGCTGAATGTGACTTTAATAAAATAACTTCCTACATTTTTAAAGGACTTCCTTTTTTTTTTTGTGCGCGCGGTACGCGGGCCTCTCACTGTTGGGGCCTCTCCCGTTGCGGAGCACAGGCTCCAGACGCGCAGGCTCAGCGGCCATGGCTCATGGGTGCAGCCGCTCTGCGGCATGTGGGATCCTCCCGGACCAGGGCACGAACCCGTGTCCCCTGCATCGGCAGGCGGACTCTCAACCACTGCACCACCAGGGAAGCCCTAAAGGACTTTCTTGTTTAAACACATGTTTTACATTCATTGTTTCATATTTTACAGTAACAGTCTGTCAAGTCGAACGTGCAGGTGTTGTATCTTCATTTTATAGGCGGAGACATGGAGGCTCAGGGTGATTAGATGATGGGCCTCAGTTCCTGATCCCTGCAGATCCATATGCTAAGTACATACTAAAAGTCTTCTCTGGAGGTCCCTCAGATAGCCCCAATCTGTTCCTCCTTCTCTATTCCTTTATTCAGGTAAATGGTACAACCGTTCAGCTGGAAACCCACAGTCATCCCTGACTCCCCACCACCTTCTTTTCCCCACCCCCTCTCTCTTATCAGTCATCAAATACTTTGCATTGTCCCTCAGAAAATCTCTTGACTCCAACCTAAACTTGATAGTTTCACTCCCATGCCCACCGTCCTCACTGTAGCATACAGCACAAAATTCATACTCTTCAACATGACATGTCATGTTTTCATAGTCTCATGATTGCTTATCTAACCTCACTTCTTGCTAAACCTGTATAAACATACTCTGGACACGTTAAACCACTTTCCATGCTATATCAAGATACGCCATGCCCTACAGGTTTTTTGCAAATGCTCTTTACTCTGCCTGGAATGCCATTCTTCACTCTGACCTGCCTCCCATTGGTCTGAATCCCTATTCATCCTTCAAGACTTTACTTACGGATTAACCTTCCGGATCTCCTGAGGCTGAGTATAGAATGGTAGGAGACTGCAGATATTAGGTGTGCCTTCCTCATGCTTTACTCCTGTAGGTGTTTGTGTCGCTGTGACCCATTTGTTTATTTACATCTCTTATTTGGGAGCTCCTGAGATGCAATGACTATTCTATTTATTATATCTCAAACGATCACAGTAAATGTCACATAGAAAGCCTGTAGAATTTTTTGCTAACTGGATAAATTAATAACTCACCGGGATATAAGTTAGAAGACTTCTCTATGGTCAACCTAGCTGGTAGATTGGTATCCACATGTGCCAAAAACTCTTCCCTACCCGCCTCCTCATAAAATAATGATTCCTCCCCATCTCATTGATTTTGGGCTAAGCCATGTGTTGTGGGCCATAGCCACAGGGAAACTTAGCCCACGTGTAATGTGAGTAAGAAATAAACTTTTTGTCTTATAAGCTAGTAAGATAGCTGCATTTTTATCTCAGCAAAGCTGATTAATGGTTGTAATGACAACAAAAGCATGGATGTTGATAAGAAAACATTCTGAATGGGACACTCAGTGAAGCTTTTACAAAAAGATGTTGTGAGATTTTGAGTTTGTGATGATGTTAGGACACCTCCATGTGGTGGTGTCTTGTACGGCGATTTTGCTATCTCTCGGAAGAGTGTCTGGCACGTTATAATTAGCACTGAACAAAAGCTTATTAAAGAGGACTTTTAGATGAAGAGTCAGAGCTAGAGATAAAGGTTTTAGAGCCATCATTATAAGATGGCAGGATTTTCTACCTGATGGAAAAGTATCTGAACAGTAGAGCAGAGGGCCAAGGATTGAGGCTTGTGGAATGCATTAGTAGGATTTAGGCAGAGGAAGGGAGTTATAGGTAGATAATAAGCAGAAAAACAGAGACACAGTATCACAGGAAGCAGAGGAGAAAACTGTTAGAAAACTTGGAGTTATCAACAGTCTCACATGTGGCAAAGGTCAAACAAAGGGAACTGTGGAAAGTCAGAAGTCCTAGGATCTCTTTAGATAAGTTCTGTATTTTTAGACAGCCTCCCTCAAAATTCTACTATACCAGAATATTTCTATCCAGCTTTTAAATAATTCTCACAGCAACACCAGTCAACTTATCCAGTCCTATAGTGTTATGCGTTCTCCACTATGGTGCCCTCACTAACCCACGATAACAGAGCCATTCCGGTTTTCTTTTCTGATTTGATTCTTTTCTGCTTCCTGGATGACTATTGTTTTTGTTTATTTTAACTTTCAGTATCCATTCAGGTCTTCCTGCTGACTTTAATGCTGCCGTATCTGGCAACATAACCCAAATTTGTCCGTCGTAGGGACCGAGGACTGTTGATTCACAACCTCAAAAACTTTTCCCTGTTAGTGAGGATGTGCTCTGATTCTTCTTTTTTATTAACAGTGGATTTCTAGTCACCTGGTGTGTGTGTTCAGTGCACGTGCATCCCAGACCTGCTGAATTCCTGCTATGATTTTACTGAAACCTGCGCTTCCCATTGGATACTCAAATGGTCCTACTGTTTTGGTCCCCTTCTTGTTTTCAACTGTATAATGTTCTATATAGCTTGTCCTTACACTTTTTGCTTTATTTCATAAATGGTGTAGTGAAAATAGTTATTTCTGTAGGCAATAGTACCAGAAAAGTGTTCAAATATTTCATCTCCCTCTTTCGGAAAACTAACACTTTGAGCGTTACCTGAGTGAATTCATCAATATAACCTAATAGGACAGCTGTATGCATCTTGTTATCCTTTTCAATTTCCCCATTATATAGTTTATATGATGTTTAATATCAAGTACACTATTTTTAGTCACCACACTCTGAGAGCAGCTACCCTGATATATGTGATTAATTCTATATGCATTATTGTGAAAAAATATATGTAACTGTAGTTCTGAACGGCTCAGTGTTATGTTTTTAAATTGAGATCATTTGGTGAATAACATATATATGGCACCACATTAACAGAACTTGGTTAAAACTTTTTGTTAAAGTATATTAATAGCCTCTGGTAGAACTGATTAATTTATAAAGATAATATTCATTAAAAATAGGTTATTCTTCAAATTATAAAAATAATTTATTGCTGAAAAGGCTCACAGTACTTATATACTGCTTATCATTTTACTGCTCTTCTCACAAAGTTTTCGTATTTGATTAGTATTTGAAAGAGTAACAATGGAAAGAGATCCTATTAACTTTAAGTGGAACAAAGGATCTCATCTGCTATCAAATCCCATTTTGCGTTGTCATGATAAATATCAGCAGGTTTGTCTTTGAATGGATAGTAAAAATACATAAAATTTCAGTCATTATTTTTAAAACTGATGAGATTGTCATGGTTGCTTGTACGGACATTTTTATTTCTCTTCATTAGATAAATGAATGTTCCTTCTATGAGCCCAACTCTTTTTATAAATCTCTTTATAAGGCTTCCAATTCAGTTATATGTTAATGAGGCAACATTTATCACTCTTCAGTGTTAGAGCAGAAAACTGAAACATAATCTATTTTTTCCCCTCAGGATCTGACATTTTAAATAAATACCAAAGGCTGGATAACTTAAGACTCTGACTTTTCTAATATAAATTTAAAACTTTGCTAACATTTTCATTATAATAATATGATTTAGAATTAGTTTACTTGCTTTTAAAGATTACATTAATAATAACGGTGAAAAATAATGTAATTGGCTTTTAATTTTGTGTGTGTGTAGAAGACGGAAGGTTATTTTAACAATCAGCTGTTGATAACGACCAGATTGGTATCAGTTGCCAGCGAACAAGGCAAAGCATATGCACAAAATACTCATGATTATTTGATACTAAATCATTTTAATGATCATACTCAAAATTATGAAATGAGGATGGCACTGATGTGGAAAATAACAAAGGCACAGGCTCCCCAGATCTGTTATCCATATGTGCCTGGCTTCTCGAGTTTCCAGAGTCATCACTTTAATGCAAATATTTCCTCTGTATTGCCCAGTCTAGCAAATAAAGCCAGTTGATCTGGTCAAGTTCATATAGATGTATTACTCAAATTTATTATAAATATGTATTACTTTAAATGTTCTGTTTTTGAAAATGATTGACCGTTTGAAACTCAGGTTTTCTTGGTTTCCAACCTAAATGCTCAACAATAATGGAAAGATTAGTTAATTTATGATATGTTCATTAGCAAACTATCAATGTAGCCATTGTATATAAACATATGTGAAGAAGGACTTGAAACTGAGGAGAAGGACATACCTGTACTAGATCTGTCTACTAGGTGGAAAAGCCCTTAATAGAAATTAAGCTATCAGGGATTTAAGGAGAAGAATTTGCAATCTGAGTTTAAGACTTAAGAGGAGAAAATAGTTCACAGCGTCTGGAACATGGCTATGGGAAGTGGATGTCATCGCGACTGGGAAAGGCAGGCAATAGTGAGAGCAGGTAATTGAGTGTGTTGTATATGCGAATTTGGAAAGCCTTAAGATACGGCAGGAGCTGTGGTGAAGAATAAGACCTTTAGCTTGGTGCCAAAACGCTTAGAGCATATTATTGGAGTAGGTCAGGGGAGGCGAGGAGGGGAAAGGAGAGTGTACCTAGAGACCTGAGGACGGGTGACAACACCAAAGGGAGAGAGAGTGATAAATGTGAAAAGCTTGAGAGTAAACAGTGAGGTTTTTTGTTCTTTGGGTTTTTGTCGTGGTAGTTGTTGTTGCTTCTAAAGGAGTACTTCCTACTGGTTTGAAATGGTTTGAAAGTATCCACTGGAGCTGAGAGAATGCCAGCAGCTTCTTCCAGTTGCTGGTGCTTAGACTGGGGGAGAAAAGGTGGTTTCTCCTATAAATGTTTGTGAGAACAGCAGGACACAGAGGATTTGGACAGCTAGAAAAGGATGATAAGACGTTTTAGGCAAGGCGAGTAGTAGGAGCACGGACATGAAGAAGAAAAGATAATAATTTGATCAGATTGAGGTTTAAAGGAGCAGCGTGGTGGGAGATGATCGGAGAACAAAATTGGGACCTGGTGCAGTGAGCTTTGAATATCACTTGACCTCTAAGAGAATGGTTCTAACCTATCCCCACCCCTGCCCCTGCACTGTAATTCACCTGGTAGAAAAAACGGAAACTCACACACAAGACATGCTCCCATCGATATCACGGTTCAATCCCATTGAATAGCAGCCCTGTCCAAAAGGTCCACATGGATGCTGACCACTGAGAAAATCGATTTTAAAAGGAATACAACTTCCAGAAAAAATTTCAGAAGCCTTCTGAAAATTGAGCTAGGTGACATGACAAGGGCCATATGGCCAACAAGTGGTTTATTTAGTGTTCAAATGCGATTTTCATCCCAGTAATTCTTCCTACTCTATCTGTTCTAAATGCAACATATCAATTCTGTTTATCTTTCTCTCCCTCTTTTCTTTCTCCCCCTCCCTCTCTTTTCCCCTTCCTTCATTTAGTCAACAAATAGTTGGGAAACATCTATAATTGAACATCATGTTTTCATTACATTGAAACTATCATCTTTTATGCTTGATTTTCACCCCAGATCTTTAGTCTTCCTCTTTAAAATAGACTTGGTACCTTAATGATAAAATAGGAAATTAATATATAGTAAGGAAAATTTGGGGATTTTTCTCTGCTGATGAATTACTATCGTCTGTCATTTTTGGATATGTTATCAATATTTAGTAGCTGTGATATATTTGCTTATCCAACTCCATGGAATGGAAGAAAAAAAAAAACTTTTAGGACAGAATCCTGGAAAATAATATTAAGAACAAGGGTTTTAGTATGAATTATAATTTAACTACTCATGTAACCAAAAGAACAAATATTAGTATAACAAATAATCATCATTGCTCAGAATAGAAATATAGAGACAGTATTTTACAAAATCTCAAAGCATCTAATGTGTCTCATAGATAGCTTATGGAAATGCATGATTCACATTCACAAATTATTTTTTAGTGGTTTTAAAAATTGTGGTAAAATATATATAGCATAAAATTGATCATTTTGACTATTTTTAACTGTACTGTTCAGTGACATTAAGTACATTCACATTGTTATGCAAGTATCACCACTAACAATCTCCAAAACGTTTCCATCATCTTAAAGGGAAACTCTGTACCCACTAAACACTAGCTCCTCCTTTTCCCCCAGTGCCTGGTAACTACTATTCTACTTTTTGTCTCTGTGAATTCGACTAATCCAGGTACCTCATATAAGTGGATCATACATTGTTTTCTCAGATGTTTCTGTGGTACTTTCGGATCTGGGCTATAGAATTGAGAGTCAATGTAACATCTGTCTGTGCTCCACATG
This sequence comes from Delphinapterus leucas, assembly GCF_059928025.1. Taxonomy (NCBI): domain Eukaryota; kingdom Metazoa; phylum Chordata; class Mammalia; order Artiodactyla; family Monodontidae; genus Delphinapterus; species Delphinapterus leucas. Next base: position 22,134,637 of record NC_143129.1, read on the forward strand.
AGAATGATAACCTGGAATCAAAGTGCTTTCCCACCTTTTAACTATAAAATTCAAAATTCTTAGGCTCAAACCTATATCTCTTCTTTGTTCAGAATAAATTTTAACCTCTTATACCGTTTGGAATTTTACTTATAGTTAAATCACATACTTTTAGCCGCAAAATGTGTAACAGTGATAATCCCTTTCCTAATGACCATCAGCTATGTCCCAAGCACCTTAAATACCTGATCTCATTTTATTCTTCACAAGAACTCCATGGAGTATGTGATATCCCATTTTGTAAGGCTAGAAGTCAAGACTGGGAGACTTCAAGTAACTTGTTCAAGCCGCACAGCTGATAAGAGCAACGTCAGGACCTGAACTCAGGTCTGTGGCTTGAAAGCTCGCTAATGCTCACTGCTGCTGACTGAACAGCAATATGAAAAAAGATAAGAAACAGTATCTTTTTCTGAACCCAACTTTCTCAAATATATAATTTCCAATATGTTTCTTCTGTGTAAAAATATTTACTGGTTATATTTGCCTTGAAGAAATACTCTAAGTAAATATTTTAAGTTGACCTCAAACACCAAGAATTATGCCTTGCTTGCCATAACGAAGAAAGAGAATTTAAAATGAAGTAACATCATTGTGTTCATTTGTAAATAACACATTGCAGCCAACTGTTTACTAACTGCTCAGACTGTTGATAACTAATCTAGCCCTGCTGCTCTCCACAGACAATTTGCTGTGGATCAGATCAGGCAATTCAAACAATACTAATTACAGTGAAACCCTTTTATATGAATTCCTGTTTGTTGCAGGGAGGAAGAAAACCCCTATATAAAAGGCTAAGGCACTTATCTCTGATTTTTGCTGAAACATAACACCTATTACCTAAGTTCAAGTTTATATTAGTCTGATGAGTTTTGACTGAATAAAATGGATAAAGGTGTATTTTGTGTGGAAAAAATATGTATTTCAATGTTTATTGTACTGTCATGAATTGTTATGAATTATGTTAATTGTGTCTTTTTAATTGAAAGAGCAGATGTGGAAGTTTTATTTAAAGCAATATTTTCACTGAAATAAGCTATGTTGCTAAATGATTATTTACTGTCACCGAGATTCGTGCATTAAAAGACAAATGTGTCTCTACTAGAAAGAAGCCAAGTCTTTAGGAAGTCTTCATTATGTCAGGGGATTTGCTGTAACATGATATCATTGTATTTATGATTTTATGGTGTTAAAATGAATATTAAATGAAACAAAATTCCCAAGGATTACTCAGGAGGCAGCTAAGTACATAACATTTTGTACAGATGGTTGGAAGGCACAATTTTGCTCCATCACTGCATCCATATCCTTGAACGATTTCGACTGAAGACAGCATTTCTTTGAATTTTTCATTAAACCAGACGTCTTGAAATATGAATTCCTTTTATGTTTCTGTGAGTTTTGGCTAAAAGAACCCCAGTGAATAAATCATACAATACTACGTGTCACCAGCACTTGTGAATATTTCTGCTTTGTTATTTTATTCTCAGTAGAGCACCATTGATTATCAAACTCAGCGGAGAGCATTTTATGGTCATATATCTCCATTAGCTCCTAGTTTGACTACCATAGATTTTTCTGGTTAAGCCTGCATTATGTATTAGGAAGCCTATCTCTTCAATACAAAGTTTGATTTCATTTTTCTAAGCATAGAACTCTTATTATGTATTATGTATAAAGATTCTTATCTTTTATATGTAAAAATAGGCTGCACTGTCTTTGTGTAAAACTAAAATATATGCCATCTTTTTTTTTTTCTCGATTCACAGTTAGCATATTACACTATGAAGATGAATCTCTACAATGCAATGGCTGTCAGGGTAAATATTTCTTCACTTGTTAAACAAATGAAAAGTCAATTGTGCCCTGAATTCGCTTTTAATAAAATGAGCAAACCAGTATAATGCAAATTTGATTGATATGCTAATGGTAAAGAGAGAAAAGAGTACATAGTTAAAAAGTTAGTTGTACTAAATAGTTTTGGCAGTGTTAAAAATTAGAGTCAAATGTAAAACATGTAATTATCAATGCTTATGTTTTAGAATGTTAAATATCTCTGAGCCATGACTAGAGAAAGACTAAATATTAATGAAGCAATGGATTAGTTTCCATATGTCATATAAAATATTGTGATAAATAGATGAGCATGGTTCTGGAATATAAGATTCCTGCCCAATACAAATCAATTAGAAATTATTCATATGATTTCACAGTAATAAAGTCAGTTTCCAGCTTAGAAGTTTTATTTCTATCATTTCTGTGTTCACTTTTATGTGTTATTTGCCTAATAGGAAGCTGAATTTAGCGATTATGAGGCTTCCTTGGTTTCTGCTGAGATTTGGGGAAGAGCCACGACAAAAGTATAATTTCTTTAGTATCAGACAATATGATTTTAGCTTAATTGTGAAGCTATTATAAATGGGGAAATTACTTAAGTGAATTTCATTAACGTCCTTAAAACCTGTGTTTTAATGTTACCCTATTATATTCTCTCTCATTAGTCTATTAATTCTTGCTTCTGCTAATAACGGATTTTATTTTGGGTGAAGAAAGATAGTAAAATACCTTCTGAAAGTCCTGTGTTGAACTAAGGCAAGTTGAATTAACATTATTTTGCTGACTTACACTGCTTTGGGAAGGGACCTTCCTATGCAGATGTGAGTGTGTTGGAGCCCAGCCCAGGGCAGATCTCTAGCATCTGTCCGCCTCTCGGTGGTTCTGTAGTGTAAGGGGAAAAAAGAAGAGAAAGAAGTAGATCTTTTTTGCTTCTTTTCCAGAGGCAGATACTCCAGATGCACTGGTCTATATTTACCTTTCTTAGAAATTCAGTAATATAAGAAAATAATGTGGCTTTCCTCTTTTAACGGGAATGCTTGAGTCTGGGAATTTAGGAGATTCTGATTCTCTGTACAGCTCTGCCAAAGACTTAACCTCTGAGCCTAAAACAGTGTTAGATTTTTTTTCTTTTCTGCATGCCCTTTGTCAGATACATCTGCAAAGTAAAAAACAATAGATGACGGAGGCCCTAAAGCAGTTGATGGCAGGAGGCTTAGACATCCCCATAGATCACCGTAGGTCACCAAGGGAGACAGAGGCTCAGGAGTCAGGGTTAGAAAAATGCATTTTCTTGTTTATTATTTAGCCCCCAATTTTGTATTGAACTCTGATCTGGCTTGAATCATTAAGATTCCTTTTACCTTGACCGGGCATATCTAAGAAACTCATATCAAACCAAGCCATTGAGAAGGCAGTGTTTTTGACTTATTCTAACATCATACTAAAAGCTACATTTCCTAACGTTACTGAACCAACCTTGGGTCCTCTTGCCCATACACAGTAAAGCCAATCTACTGACACCGGGTTGTGGTGAAGGAAAGTGGAGCATTTATTTCAGGCACCAAGCAAGGGCTTCCGGTAGCTAGTGCTTAAAAGGCCCGAACTCCCTGAAGGCTTTCAGGGAAAGGTTTTTAAAGACAGGGTGAGGGAGGGGCATTGTGGGGTGTGTGATCGGCTAGTAAACATTCTTCCGATTGGTTGGTGGTGAGGTCATCAGGAGTCAACATCATCAACCTTCCGGTTCCAACCGGCCTGGGGTCTCCGTGCTTGCGGGCAGCATGCAGTTACCTTCTTCTGCTTGGTGGTGGTTTCAGTATCTGCAAAACCGCTCAAGGATACGGCTCAGAATATTACCTACAGTCCTTGAGGAGGAACTAAAGGTCCTTAACTTTGTTTAATGGCTAAACTATTATTATTTTGCCTTGCTTGGCTCTTTTCCTTTCTTTCTGCATTTTCTCATTTCTCTGATTAAATTTACTCTTTGGAACTTGGGGAAGGCCTAGGAGGCTAAAACTTCTCTACAGACAAGAGGCAGATGGAGGATGCGGGGTGTGGGTCAGTTCTGGGAAGGCCCCATAGGGTCCTGCTCGGTCACACCTAATAGTATTGCCCAGGGTTACCTCATCTTTGCTTAAAATCAGCGGACAATGTTGAACTCTCCCTAAGACCTGTGATCCTAGAAAACAGCAAAGTTTAAACCCCTCCCCCCCAACTCTTTTGTGTTTTGGAAACAGCTTACTGCAAAGAAACCCACCCTTCCCCATATGACTTAGCTGTGGATGGCCCCTTGTTTACCTATGACAAGGCCAGACACAGTCCCCCAAATTCCCATTTCTTTAACCTCACAAATGATTAGCTGAACTGATTGTCTCCATTGGTCAACTGGAAAAAACATGTTTATTAACCAAACTGTGCTTAAGCTTCTCTCCTTCCCCTAGGTCCCTGAACTTTAGCCAGCATACGGCATCTCCTTAGTACCTCCTCTTGAGAATGGGCTTCAGGGTAAAAGCATTCTCAGATCTCCTATATGATTATGCCACCCTTTTATCCCACTTCCCCACATCAGGTTCTTTCCAGCCTTGTTCACACCTTCCTATTAAAAGGAAAACTCTTTTTGCCTAAGTTTCGCCATGTTTGCAAATCTTATGGTCAAAGATTCTCCTTATCGCAATAGTCTTCCTCCATCGCTGCAGGAATCACTCACCCCCTCTTTCTTGCAGTAATTCTTTCAAATCAAGTCTCTCCTTGTTAGGTCCAGATTTGTTTTCTTTCCTTTTATTATTTTTTTTTAAATAAATTTATTTATTTATTTATGGCTGTATTGGGCCTTTGTTGCTGCGCGTGGGCTTTCTCTAGTTGCGGCGAGCGGGGGCTACTCCTTGTTGCGGTGCGCGGGCTTCTCATTGCAGTGGCTTCTCTTGTAGCGGAGCACGGGCTTTAGTAGCTGTGGCACGCGGGCTCAGTAGTTGTGGCTTGTGGGCTCTAGAGCGCAGGCTCACTAGTTGTGGCGCACGGGCTTAGTTGCTCCGCGGCATGTGGGATCTTCCTGGACCAGGGCTGGAACCTGTGTCCCCTGCATTGGCAGGCAGATTCTTAACCACTGTGCCACCAGGGAAGCCCCATATCTGCTTTTTATTTGACACATTCCAGAAGAGAACAGTAGAGGTGGGAATGCAGTGGTCATTAAAGCAAAGGGGAGGAAGACTTGAGCATTACATAGAGGTTGAAATGATCCCCTAAAGGCACTCAGGAGTTTTTGCGAGGCTCTGTGGAGATGTAAATACTACTGTGGGAAATTTATAATAGAAACCCTTCTCTACAAAGATGTTCAAAGACTTCCTTCAGAGGTTTGGATGAGTTAATTTGGTAACTTGGTAATGAGGAATCAGGAATGAGGCTTGCTGGCACAGAGGCTGATGCGATTACCTAACAAAGATTAATTTTTAGCATTGAGTGATCACATGACTGGAACTGAACTTATTTGTAATGGACTTGGACAAATCTATTTGTAAGTGGATTTTTTTGCAAGATGGTGCTCTGAAAATTTGTCTGCGGGAATGAGAGGCTGAAGAGACCAATGTGTGGTCCACATACCTTCATGGCATACACATCTGAAGATTACAACCCCAGCTTGATACCAGCAGCTGAAGTTTTACTTCTACTAGCCACAACTCTGCCTTTTCAGTTTTTAAGCTATGAAGTAACTTTTCTCAAAAGAGCTTAACTTTGCTCAAAAGAGCTTAACTTTGCTCAAAAGAGCTTAACTTTGCTCAAAAGAGCTACCCTTTGCTCAAAAGAAGAGCTACCCTTTAAGTGATTAAAATGTGGGTGGCAGTGAGTGTACAGGTGGAAGAATTTCTAGGAGATAACTACCAGAAATCTATATGGCCACTAATATTCAGACAGATATATTTTTATATATGCACCTAAATCATACAGGAGAAAATAAAAAACTTTTGTCTTACTCTGCCTCATATACTGAGTCACTTGCAAATTATGTATTTGACTATTGACTCCTAGCATGACAAGTTATATTCAATTGTCAAAGAGGCTAGTGGAGCATTTCTGAAAAGAGAAGGAATTTAAAATTTTCATTTGTAGCTACATTCCTAAATAGATGTCACTTTTTTTATAATGAAGAATAAATTATATGTATGTGATTATTTAATGTCATAGATACTCATATCTTGACTTGCTGCCTTTATTTTTTAAAAGGTCACCTTTTCTCTAAAGATTTTACCATCCTCCTACCTGTGTAGAATTGATCACTCTCCTTTTTTTAATGTCCCTATTTTACCATCAACATACTTCTGTTGTAGAACCTGTAACAATTTATTATCCTTACTAATTTACATGCCTGTGTCCACCCTCCCCCACACCCCAAACACTGTAAGTCTCTTGGGGCCCGGATCCTATCTTCTTAGTCTTTGTATCTACAGTTCCTGGCTTATACTAGGTTGTTAAATAAATGTCCCTGAATAAATCAATGAGCATTGGCTCATGCTTTTTTAAACAAGGAGTAAAAAAGTTGTTTGTTTTAAATATTCTTTGTTTAGGTCCCTTGGCGGCCTTGATGGAAATTATTTAAGCCTTTGCTGGTAGATCTTTAAGGCTTTTTTGAGTGCCCGACTAGGCTAGGTGGTGTGGATAAACTGGACATGGGAAGGTAATATTTGGTCAGCGCAGTTCATATGTGAATGGAAGACCTCATGAGCTTTGTGACGTTGCCAAAATGCTATAACAGGTACAAGCTTGAAGGAGGCTTGCGATGATACCAGCTGCTGTCAGAACCCACAGTGTGCCTGTACAAAACCCCTGCAACTCATTTGCAGCTAGGCCAGTGACAGTCAATTAATACAGCAATAAATTGCTCAGTAAATTTTTATCTTAGCTCCTGGGGCCCTATTCCTCCCGTTTCTCCGTGTGACAGACACATTATTGCCTTTTTGGTCTTTAATTTGAATTTACTCCAGGTTAGGTTCTGCTTTTCCTCCAGCATCTTGGCTGCTGCTCTGTGGATCTCGTTTAAATTTGACCCCCAGTTTTTTTTTGCAGTTCTCACTCTTTGAACAGCTTTTAGTATCTTATACAAATGTCATGAGTTGATTCATCTACTCAACTTCTTTCTCTCCCTGTTCCATCTAGATGTACGATTGTGTATCTTTTTACAGGCTGGCGCAGAACTGACCCTCCATTTCTGATGCTACTGAGCATCTACTTAAGCACTTGGGTGTCACTTCAGACCCTCCAAACACAGGGCTTGGAGAATCAGTTTTCTAATACTATAAAGACGAAACGCAAAATTACTTTATGGGTAGAAAGCCCATTTATAAATATCCACAGGTAGCAAAAAAAAGTGCAGTTTAGTGGAATTATTTCATCCATCCTAAGGTCTTTTACTTGTTCCTTTTCTCCAGTACTTGGATTCATGGTTCTCGACATTTAGGATTTTTTTTTCGTTATGGCTTTTGTTTACTGGCTGACCACATCCAGGATGAAGCCTATTGTATGGAGTGGCACATGTCTTATATCTAATTCTTCCATTTCTAGGGATACGTCCATTCAGCCTCAGCTGTGTCTTTGAGGCCCCCATTTCCCCAATAGAATGGTTCCAGATTCTCATATTTACTACCCAAGCCTGAATGGATATAGCTGGTAGATACCTGAGTATACCTTAGTCAAACCGACCGCCAGTGAGAGCTATATGTCTCTGAGGCATATATGCAAGAACAAGATTGAAATACCACGTAACTCCAAATCTTGGTAAGTCAGGAACGTTGGTAAATAATAATGACAACAGTTAGCAATTGCATAGCAGTTACCACTCTCCAGGCACCATTCTAAGTATTTTAAATATTTTAACTATTGTCTGACGTGAGCAACTCTCTGAGGTAGGTATCATAATGATTCCAATTTGAAAGATGAGAAAATGGAATCGCAGAAAGGTATCTTGCCCAAGGTCACATAGCTAGTAAGTGACAGTGTTAGTGACAGTGTTAGGTCTGGTACCCACATTCCTGTTATTTCTGGTCATGTATAGACTTGCCTTTACTTCTAGTCTTCTTCTCCTTTCTTCAGAAATCTGGATGAGAGCAACTATATGAACCCTCAACTGACCTGTTAGGGAAATTTTATTGCTTACACTCTGGTTTTCTTGGTTGCCTGACCCCATGACCCGGGTAATTCATGAGCGTTCTTACTGGTAGTACATTTCACTCAGGGAATTCTAAATTTAGTAATAATTCGTTGAAAACCAAATTGAGACATCCCAATTCAGTGTCACGTGCTTTCCCTTGTAGGCAGAATTGGATGGGGCTTAGGATAAAAAACGTCACCTTATAAATGAATGTTTGAGCTGTGGTCTTCACATATTGCTATTGTTAGCATACGGATTTGTCATCTATCATAACCTCAGGTAAAACACCATTCTTGCTACAATTTTAAATGGATTTTTGTACAGGATGTAGCAAACGATGAAAGAGAATCTGTCATTTCTTTCCTGTATGGAGTATAAGGTGCAGATCACATAGATTTTTGTGATCCAAAAATTTGAATTTGGTTGTATTTGAACCTCCGCCATACCTGTTTTGGACCCTGAAAAATTAGTAGAAAGAAAAGAGGACTTTAACTTTGTTAAAAGTTTAGAAGCCCCACCAAATAGTTACTAGGACTGCTGTTTTTCAACTGCGGATCTCTCCCTTTATAAATTAACTCTTAGAATATACTGGTCTTCAATAAAGTTAACCTAATGAGGATATATAGTCTGGCACAGACTTTGGAAGTTAACAAAGGTAAACTCTCTAAGCATTACTGATTCCTTGCAATTCCTTTGAAAAGCCTCCTTTGGGTCATCTCACACATCTAGAATCCTAACTGGAACAATGTCATATGAATGCAGATTTCAAGAAGTGCTAACGTGTAGTATCTTGGAGATCTCTCTTCAAAAATATGTTCCAACAGACTTTTTCTTTTCATTTGCAAAGAGCTATGAGGAATGAAAAATGGTAATAATCTAAAACTTAGAGAGTTTTAAAGAACTGCAGATGTAATTAATTGTTTAAGGTAGAATTTCTTTTACCCTGGAAACCTTGTCCATGTTATTGATTAATCACATGTACTTTCTCAATGGTATTCATGGGTGTCTCAACTGATCCTTTATTGTTGCAGTTATTTTAAATGATTTAACTTGAAATTAGTGCCCTAAGACATTTTAGTTCAGATAGAAATCCTCACTTAAAGGAAAAAAAGGACTACAATAACAAGAGGACCACTAGAGTAACATATAAATATATATATATATATATAACATATATAACATATATAGGTATGTTTTTGACATGATAATGTAGTGGCATTGAGAATGAAAACTTTGATATTACTAGTTTTAAACACCCTATCTTTGAAAATTTAGTAAACCCACTTTTCTGTGCTCACTGCATAGTCTTCTAGAATGTTGAACATTCTAATAAGTAAAAGTATAATTATGATGTGTCCTATTTATATGCTCTCATATACATTTAGAGCATTAGTCCTGGGAAGGGTATCATCAGTGAATTTGTCTTTCATGTTTTAATTTTAATTTTAGGTACCAAAACATTTTTTCTCTCTTTTGATAACATTAAGATTACTATGAATTTTGAGGAATAATAATAAACCCAATGGAGAGAAAATCTTTTCTATGAACAGATGGCTTTTGATATATCAAGGTTTTGCCATTTATTTTAGTGCTTAAAGTAAACATTATTTATAAGACCGCTTACATTTTGATGTTACTTAATGAGGAATATGCATCATTGATTTGACTAGCTTAAGAGGTCATTTAGAACTTGCCCGTTAACAAGCTGTAATCTGCTGAGCACGCAATGACTTTGTTTAAAATTATCTATTCAGAGCTGATCAATGACAATAATTGTTTTATACCAATCACTTCTGAAAGTTGCTAATTACTTTGAAGGACATGAATACTAGCCCGTTTTTTGGAAGTCGTAACCCACTCACCTTGAAGTTATCAAAAGTCATTTTGTTATCAAAAGTCATTTTGCCTCTTGAAAGTACTTTGTTCTAAAAAAAAATTAAGTTTATTCACTAGTACTGGGATATCAACAGGAAACAGGCAAAATTTAAGATGTCGTTTGTTCCTATAACAGGAAGTATGGTAGAATCTCAGCTATTTGTATCTTATATCAATTAGATACTGGTTAAACTGGGCTCCCTATAATGTAAGAAAATCGTGTGTTTTATATTAAAGAGCATTGCACACACTCTTTCTCTTTATACAGTGCATCCCTCAGATGTTTTAGTGGGAAAAGCCTGGGCTTTGGAATAAGACAGAGCTGGGTTTGTGTCCTGGCTCTGTCATTTACTCTTTTACTTGTATTGCTGTGACCTTAATCAAGTTATTAACCTCAGTTTCTTCATTGTTAACATGGAGATCATGCCCTCTTCACAAGGTTACCATGAGGATTAAAGCAGTTAGCCTAATACCCGGCACGTTCATGGAGTTCAGTAAATTTTAGATTCTTTACTTCACTGGATGGTGGCATCTTCACCCACTCACACGCGCAGCTTCTTCCAGCTGTTTTCACTCACTCCCCTCTAACAAAGGCATTGAAACGTTGATTGTTATACTTCAGTGTGGATGAGTTTTAATTTGTTATCTTAACCATCCCTTAACCTGTTATGAGCTTTAATACCCAGTTGTGAATACCAGGATTTGTCTTGGAACGGAATCGTAGCATGCTTTGGGGTAGATGTTTAAGGAGTTGGTGCATTAGAAGACTGTCTGAGAGCTTAATGGTGGACTCTGAGGGTGTGGTTAGTGCTGTTTCTTCAGTTGCTCAGTGTGGAGTGGGAGGGAGCCCATGCCATTGGCCTCTGTCAGTTCCCTTCCTACTGGCACAGATTTTTCAGCCAGTTTCAGAGTTTGCCCTTTCAACTTCTTTTCTCCAAGTGGGCATCTCCACTACTCTGCCATGACCTAATCATAAACCACCATCCTCCGTCTTTCCTTCTCAGTACTTCAGCATGCATCTTTTACGTTTTCTGGCACATTTAATCTTATTTTATTTAAAATTCAGTGGTGTTTTCAGGTAATAGGTAGTCCATCCCTTAACAGTATTTGATATCCTAATATTTTCCCATGCTTCCTGAGTCACTTCTATTGCCGATGATGGATTTTCTATCAGTAGTTTTGTTTACAACTGTCCCTGTCTTTAATACAATTAATACTGTATACGCAATAAAAGTAAGCTGAAATTCATGTGAAGCCACCCAACCAGCTGTATGACCCAAGGCATTTATTTAAGCTCTCTAAGTGTCAATTTCCTCTTTTATCAAAGAAGGCTAATAATAACCTCTACTTCAGAATGATACTGTAATGATTAAATTAAATAAGCCAGGAAAATAGTCATTATTCACATGTATAATTTATATATATATATATATATATACACATAGTACAATTGGTTATTCTTTTTCATTAGGAAAATGGTTTTTGTATCAATTCCTCCTCTCTCTTTGCCAGCCATAATACAGTTTTGGTCAAATTAGAGGGAGGTAGTTTCTAAACTGAGTATAGAACTTTAGAAAAATTAATTTTTCTTTATTTAAATAATTAAGCTCTAAATTAAGATCATTTGAAAAATATTTAGAAAGACACATTCTATAACATCGTTACACTAGCTTGTTATTCTACTTAGTTTTACTTTGCAGAATTAATTTCTCTGATTTAATTTTTCTTATAATAAGAACAGTAAGATAAGTGGTTTTGCATAACTTCAGTTATTTTAGTCATTCTCATATTGGGAGGTTGACTGAAACATTTCTTCAAAGTCTTCACATTTAATATTTTAGATTGTAAAATACCTTTTAAATGGCCATATTTTACAACAGAGAAAAATAAGGGCTCATAATTCAAGTAAAATATTTTTCCTGTTTATTCTTATAGATCCAGCATTCAAGGTTATAAAAATTCTAAACTCAGCATATTTAGTAAAAAAAATCATAGGCTTTTGGGATAAAACCCAATGGACTGAGGCTCATTCTCTTATTAATTACTTTTTCCTGTGAAAAAATAAATTTTAAAGATGTGTGTTCCTAGCCTAGCTAACTTTGCAAAACATTGGAAGGACTTCATATCCAGAAAAAGAATCGTTCATAGTATGTGAATAATTCATAAATATATGGAAACTGCTGGAAAATTTTAGAGAATGAAGTGAAGTCTTTATACAAGGCTAAGTTACCATTTTTTTCTATTTTTTCTATTTCTTCTTCTTCTACTCCTTTAAAGAAGTCGAGTTTTTTTTGGTTTTCCACAAAATTAGGATCTATACATTATAATTTTTGTTTTGAGTTTTTCTAATAGAGGTTGTATTAGCAAAAATAGAGCTTAAAGAGATTGATTCTTCTTATGATTACTGGGGCTTTTAAGGCATCTAGTAGCCCACTTAAGTATGTTTTCTTAGACACCAACACTCCTCTCATCTCAAAAGAGAAAAAAAGATACTTTCAACAGAAATATTTGTTCATTGAAAATTGCAGTTCACTTTGTTCACAGTTCTATATTGCAATGGTTTAGAGAATGGGCCCCCTGAGTCCTAATTTGATTCCTGAATCCATCACTAATAGCTGAGTAATTACGGGAAAATTGAATAACTTCTCTTTTCAGCAGTTTTCTCATCTGTAAATATCTCATAGAAATGTTCTAATGATTAAATGCGTACATACAAACAAAACCCTTAGAATAGTGCCTCACACATAATAAGAGCTCAATAAATGTTACCTACTGTTATTATTAAAGAAGTATTAAAATGTCATGATGAAGGTACAAGACAACATTTTGTTTAAAGATTTTGATAGCACTGAATTTTAAAAGCCCATTAAAGGGAGTTCCTTAGCAGTCCAGTGGTTAGGACTCGGTGGTTTCTCTGCCATGGCCCCGGGTTCAATCCCTGGTCAGGGAACTAAGATCCTGTAAGCCACATGGTGTGGCCAAAAAAAAAAAGTCCATTAAAAACATTGATTTCAATGAGATGAAATACAATCTTCAAGCCCGTTGGTTATGAAAAACAAAAAATTTGTTTGGTCAGGAAGCAGAAGAGTTAGGAATTGGTAGAGCAAATTTTTGATCTTTCAATAGTTAATTTCACATTTAGTATTTGTAAAACAATGATAAATATTATAAAAAATTATAGTAACCTAGAGTATGTTCTTGTCTTTATAATATTTTATAATAAATCTATGAGTACAACCTATATTTGCAACTGTTACATTAGCGGAAAAGCCTAAGACTTTATTTGATAGGAGTCATCATCATTACCTTGATTTTGAAGAATTATTAATGTTTTCACTAAAAATGTTCACTGGCATATTTCATCTTTTTATTTAATTCAATAGATTCAGAGGCGATGGCGAGGCTATAAGATTCGGAAATACTGCTTTAATTATTTTTATTTGAAGGAGTACCTGAAAGCTGTTTCAGAGACCAATGATGCAGTTAGGTGAGTAGTATAGTCACTAGCCTACTTGTCACAGTTTTATAAAGGTTACTCCATAGATGTTGATCATTATCAGACTTAGGAATACTCTCTAAAACGAAGTGATATTTTAGGCAGAAATTTATTGATAAGATAGAGATATCTGATTCTCTTTAACAATTTGAGGCTGTTGTATTTTTAAATGTCTTGTACTCTTGACTGTAAATTAGATTATTCATGTGTGTAGTAGGCCTACCTTGACACTATGCAAATAGCTTAGTTTCAGTAAAATTGCCTCATTTTGAGATGGATTTATCTGTAAAAGGATTACATAGATGAAGGCTTAAGTATGACAATCCTCAGAACATGTTCATCGGCAAGAACTTGCCTCTCAAAGAAGAAAACATTATGGAACACATTAAAATGGACTGTTTTACTGTCGGTTTTTATTTCTGTAAACACATAGAAAGATAACACCCGGATTTAGGCCTTAGGGCGATGTCTTCTGTAGATTTAAAGTTATTGCAGCACTATTCATTCAGCTTTACCAAAGCTCTATGTACTAAGTTTTCATATTACTTCAAAAATCGCTAGTCTTGGGCTTCCCTGGTGGCACAGTGGTTGAGGGTCTGCCTACCGATGCAGGGGACACGGGTTCGTGCCCCGGTCCGGGAAGATCCCACATGCCGCGGAGCGGCTGGGACCGTGAGCCATGGCCGCTGAGCCTGCACGTCCGGAGCCTGTGCTCCGCAACGGGAGAGGCCGCAACAGTGAGAGGCCCGCGTACCGCAAAAAAAAAAAAAAAAAAAAAAAAAGCTAGTCTTCTCCTCTTGTAATATTGCCCCATTCCAATAACATATAAGTGACGTATGCTTATAATAGATTTCAATAAAAAGGAAATAGTGACGAATCATAGTTGACATTTACATAATAGTTTTACTTTCAGTTTTCACATACATTATCTCGTTTTACTCTTAACGTTTTTTGAACTAGAGAGAACAATCGACATTAAGTTGTTAAGACAAAGGTGTTGTCTGAGACCCTAAAATTATATATATATATATCATAAGAAATGTCTAAAAACTGACTTCCCCACTTTTAACTTTCTCGCATATGTTGTGTGTATAAAAGAGTCTGGTCTTTGGAGATTGAGTATGGGGAATTTGTAAAGTTGATTTCCTTGGAAATGGCAATGAAGACTTGGGGAAGCTGGAATAGGATTTAGTTAATGAGAAAAGTTGGAACACTCAGAAACATGTGGGCCACAGGGGCTGCTATTTACTTTCTTCCTAAGAAATCCAAAGTTCTCTTGATGGGCTGGCTGGCTGTAAATGGCAGGCTTGAGCTTGTCAGGAGGAAAGAGTTAGTGGAAGATGCAAGAGGGAGAATTTGAGTAGGACTGGGCCTAGTGTGAGGCAAGGGAGACTCTTAAGGCACAGAAGTTAAGGAGGCGCTCACTGCCAGGGTCATGCAGCTGCCGACCCTGCACTTTCCCAGCCTTGAGAGTGTATCCTTAAATTTTACATTTTAGAGGCCTCACTTGCTTCATCCAAGTCCTATGCCTGAATAGGAGAAGGTTCTCAAAGAGACAAACACGTGGAAGGTGGTTTTAGAAAGGCCTGTTTCTTCTGTTCAACAGATATTTCCATTTATCCTTGTTTTGTTCCTGATTTTACTGGGAATATGTCTAGCCACTAGAGAGTCTGGTGTATCTGTGCTGACAATTTGGTTTAGCCTGGTATTCTTTATCATATTACAGACTTATTCTTTTTACTTCTACCTCTCTTAGAGGTCATATATTTTTCAGGTGTATATTCTCCATCAGTGATTAATTTCCTAATTGTTTACCCCCTCTTTGTTCTTGTATTTATTCCTAGACTGTTTGTAGTTCCTTTGCTCTTATTATCATTGTTGTTATTTTTATCTTGGAATGGGGTATTGTAAAACGACAGTGTTGGGGAAGGGCTAGGGCTGTGCTCTGGGGGTGGTAGGAACATGGTGCATGGAACATGATGGAAGGATTGGCTAGGGATAAATCCTGCAGGGACCATAACATACCAGGGCATTTTAGGCCATATTAAAGCTTGCAGTGGACTTCCTTTTTAAGGAGAGCAGCAACATGATTACACCTATGTTTTGGCATGCATGTTCAATTGCATTTTTCATAATAGTCATATTTAAATAGTCTGGTACATTAAAAAAATATCTATTAGGGTATTAATTTTACTGAAATAAAGTGTTTTCTTCTTTCTCATGGCAGAATATGCAACACATCTGTTTGGATTGTTTCTTCATGTTTCTTTATCCTATTTTCCATTGAAAATCATTGGAATCAGGACTCTAGTTACCTTTTCCTTCATAACAAATTCCACCCAAAGCAGCTTAAAACAATACATGCTTATTATCTCATCATTTTATCTATCAGGAATCTGGGAGGGCTTTGCTCTGTGCCTGGGCCAAGGTCTCTCATGAGGTTGCCATCTGGCTCTCAGCCAGAGCTGCCGTCTCATATGGAGGCTCGACTGGGGGAAGATCCACTTCTAAGCTCACTCACATCGGCCTCAGTTCCTCCGGCCATTGGCCACTGGCATACCTCAGTTTCTTGTCACGTGGACCTCTCCATAGGACAGCTTATAACATGGAAATTGGCTTCCTTCAGAGCAACTGAACCAGAGAACAGGAGAAAACATCCAAGATGGAAGCCATATCCTTTTGGTAACCTAATATCAGAAGTGACATCTTATCACTTTTGCTGTATCCTATTCATTTAAAGCAAGAGACTAGGTTCATCCCACACTCAAAGGGGAGGATCACACAAGGGGATGACTTCTGGAGTGGGGATCGTTGGAGGCCACCTTAGAGGATACTTTCCATGTACAGTGACTTGCATATAGTATTTGTTCAATAAGCACGTTGATTTTCAGCATTTGCCTAGGACAAAAGTTACTTTACATTAACTTAAGGCAATTTTTTTTAACATCTTTATTGGAGTATGATTGCTTTACAATGGTGTGTTAGTTTCTGCTGTATAACAAAGTGAATCAGCTATACGTATACTTATATCCCCATATCTCCTCCCTCTTGCGTCTCCCTCCCACCCTCCGTATCCCACCCCTCTAGGTGGTCACTAAGCACCGAGCTGATCTCCCTGTGCTATGCGGCTGCTTCCCACTAGCTATCTGTTTTACATTTGGTAGTATTTATAACCCCATGCCACTCTCTCACTTCGTCCCAGCTTACCCTTCCCCCTCCCCGTGTCCTCAAAAAAAAAAAATGGTTCTGAAGAACCTAGGGGCAGGACAGGCATAAAGACGCAGATGTAGAGAAAGGCAATATTTTTATGTGATGTCTTTTCAAGATTATGTTTCAAACTTTAATATTGTATCCAAGCAATTATGATGTATCCTAATTACTTCTACCAGCAAGCATTAAAATGTGTAGTTTCTGGATTTCAAAGAACATATGAAAGATCTAGTGCATTCCTCTGTCTTTGGACAGGATAAAATCATTTACAGAAAATAAATTAGTAAAATATATTTTATATCAGAATACGTTTTGCACTAGAATTGTGTTGCACAATTCAAGGCCAGACAACACTGGGCTTAACTTTAGCTTATCTGCTCTTTCATTAATAGAAATAGTTTATCTATTCTATAGTTAATAGTAAAAAACTATATATATATATGTATATATATATATACATATACGCACACAAGGATATATTCTTTAACCAAGAGTGGACTTATGACAAAGCTAAATGGAATTGATTAATTTAAGGCTGAGTCTGCATTTGGTAGACAAGTTTCTTTGTAATATCTAGCTTGATATGCAAAAATTGCTCCAGGTTATGAATGAGAAAATTATATAATGAAATTAAAAAATAGCTACAGAGTTACAGATTAGTAGCTTTAATAAAACATTATTAGCTTGAAGTGCAGAAAACTGACTTTTTTTTTGGACAGAAATTCAAGCTAAAAGTAATATATTCCCCCAAGTTTAATGCTTCAGTGTAGTTGTTGGTTGTTAATAGTGCATAACAATAGGTCTGTTTTGAGTGTAAATTTGTCATTCATCAAAGCAAATTAGTTTTTCAGCATGTTGATTTTGTGTAGCCCTGGTTTGGCTAGAAAGATTTTTATGGGTATAATTCTTTACCTGTCTTTGCATACATCAGCAAAGGTTTTTTTAAAGGATGTATTTGTTTATTTTGTTTTTTCTGTAACAGCTTTATTGAGATGTAATTCACATACCATACAGTTTATCCATTTAAAATGTACAGTTCTGTGGAGGTTAGCATTGATATATTCACAAAGTTGTACAACCATCGCCACAATCAATTTAAAACAGTTTCATCATCATAAAAAGAAATCCTATACCCTTTCCAGTCACTCCCCCACCCCTACCATTCTTCCCATTCCTGCCCAGTCCTAGGCAACCCCTAATCTACTTTCTGTCTCTGTAGATTTGCCTATTCTGGACGTTGCAAATAAATTGAATCTTATCATATGTGATCTTTTGTGACTGATTTCTTTCCCCTAGCCCGATGTTTTCAAGGTTTATCCATTTTGTAGCATATATTAGTACTATATTCCTTTTTCCTACCAACTAATATTCCATTTTATGGATAAGCCGCATGTTATTTATCCATTTACCAGTTGATGAACATTTGAGTTGTTTCTGCTTTTTGACTATTATGAATGATGGTGCTATGAACACTCATGGACAAGTTTTTGTGTGGCCTTATGTTTTTATTTCTCTTGGTTACATCATGAAAGCTTTAAGCTAACAAATTCAAGAATGAGTGGTCAAGAGCACTAACTTTGGACTCAGATCAACGGGGATTAAGATCATGGTTCTGCCACTCTCTAGTTTTGTAACCTTGAAATAGTTACTTAATCTTTCAGAAATTAGGGTTCTTCATCTGTACACTTTGGAGCAGCAGTATTTATTTTGCAGAATTTTTGTGAGGCATGCAGTATAGGAAACATTGAGCATATAATTGACATTCTTCAAATAGCAGCTATTATTATCAAGGACAAGATAGAGAAAAAGGGAGCCAATATTTGTAAATATATACCTCCCTGTGATATTACAGAATTAACATTCAGTTTTATATGAGGCTATTTTTAATTCAAAGTAAGCAAACAGATATAAAATTTCATGAATTAGGTTGTATATATATATGTTTTTAGTTTATAGAAACATTAATCGCCAAGTACAATATAAGTCGTCAGTATTTTGTGACATTAAACCATGTCTAAAAGCTGTCTTTCAGAGAGCTCGAAGGAAAAGCAAAGAATAGAACATAGTACAAAAGTTGGGAATCAATGAAAATTAGAGTTTTCTTTTTTAATTTAGAATTCTTTTTACCATTTTATGGTAAAGAATATATATCAACATAACACATGCATATTGTTAAATATATTACCTATTAACAAATGTTTTATATTAGATAAAAGAATCGCCTTACCACATTATTTTACCCAGTCCCTAATGGTTATCACTTTCTTCTCTTAGCTATTTCTTCTTCTTCTTTTATTTTTTTATAAATTTATTTATTTTTGGCTGTATTAGGCCTTCATTGGGCTGCATGTGGGCTTTCTCTAGTTGTGGCGAGCGGGGGCTACTCTTTGTTGCGGTGTGCAGGCTTCTCATTGCGGTGACTTATTCTCTTGTTGCAGAGCACGGGCTCTAGGCTCATGGGCTTCAGTAGTTGAGGCATGTGAGCTCAGTAGTTGTGGCTCACGGGCTGTAGAATGCAGGCTCAGTAGTTGTGATGCACAGGCTTAGTTGCTTTGCAGCATGTGGGATTTTCCCGGACCAGGGCTCGAACCCGTGTCCTCTGCATTGGCAGGCAGATTCTTAACCACTGCACCACCAGGGAAGTCCTGCTATTTCTTCTTGTACTCACTGAATGTTTCTAAACTATATGCTGATCTGATATTGCCTGATTTTACACCACAGATCTTTTAAATCAGTTGTATGTAATATGGTAGAGGAGGATTTAACTCTCTTATACTTCTCACCTCCACTTGCTCTTTTTAGATGAATCTATATCAGTATTTACATTTGTGTGATTATGGAAGTAGGGTTCTTTACAAAAGCAATTAATGTAGGATGAGTATATTTACTTTATTCCTTTTTTGGTTAATTTCTATCTTCCTTATTTTTTCCTTTTATATGCAAATTATATATGCCATTAATTATTTTCCAGTTATTCTATCTTAGTAGGAAATCCAATTAATTCCTCTGGAGCATGCCCTGTTTGGCCTCCCCTTCGTCCTGCTCCAAACAAACTGAATTTTCTCTAGACACAATAAAGATGTCTTCTTGAGAAGACATTTCTTAACTTCCTTTCTCCTGGGCTGGACTCGCTATTCTGTGGATCTGTGTTACCTTTTCACGATTTATTTCCTTGTTTTTCCTGGAGCAACTGCTATAATAATGATCATGGAAGGCAATTTTTGGAGTCTTTGCTTATTTTAAATGTCTTATTCTATCCTGAAATTTGATTAGTAGCTTGGCTGCATATAACATTCTAGGTTGCAAATTATTTTTCCTTAGAATTTTGAAGGAGTTGCTCCCTTATTTTTAACATTCAAAATTGCTAAATACTCACTATTCCGTTTCTCCTCTCTTTGAAAGTGATCTATTTTTTTCCTTTTTCAATGTGTGTTAATTCAAGTTCACCAAGAAACAGATGCTAAGATGGAATTAGATGTGCAAGAAGTTTATTGGGGGGAAGAAGCAGGACGAAGTGGGGAAAACCTTCAGTCTGTAGCACAAGTCTGACACCTATGAAGAGAGAGAAGGAAGAAAAATTGGGGAAAGACTGGGATTGCAGCACGTTTTCAAGAAAGGCTGATGGCTTGTCCTCAAGCCAAAGTTACCCTTTGGAGGAGTCTGCTGTCTTGCCAGAATGATCCTGCCTTAGTACCCCATCGTTCTCAGTCATTGGCTGGAAGTGACCTGGAGAAGGTGTGACCTTGGTATGAACATGTTGGAGGATCCAGTGGTACATTTGTAGGTCATTAAAGGATGCTTTGAATTTTTTTCCTGACGTTTTTGAAATTTCTCAATTTTATGACTTCTATTTGCTTCCATTGTTCTGAGCATCAGTGGATACTTTAGTTCTTCAGTACTTTCTTATATTATTTCTGTGATAATTTCCTTGTTTCTATTTTCTTTATTCTTTTTTTTTTTGCTGTATGCGGGCCTCTCTCTGTTGTGGCCTCTCCCGTTGTGGAGCACAGGCACTGGACACGCAGGCTCAGCGGCCATGGCTCACGGGCCCAGCCGCTCTGTGGCATGTGGGATCCTCCTGGACCAGGGCACGAACCCGTGTCCCCTGCATCAGCAGGCGGACTCTTAACCACTGCGCCACCAGGGAAGCCCTTTTCTTTGTTCTTTTATTGGCTGGATGATGGACCTCCAGAAGTTACGTGGGGAGTCTCTTATACTTTTCTGCCCCTTTCCTTATCCTGGGCCTTTATCCTCCCATTCTACTTTTGTGAGAGACTTCCTTCCTACCCTTCTACTGAAATTTTTATTTTAGCAATAATTTTTAACTTTCATGAAATATTTCTACTCTTTTGATCATTTCTTTTTTGTATCCTTCTGTTCTATTAATAAAATATCTCATATTTCTCTAAAATACTGGAGCAGAAAGGGTCTTGGCAGGAAGCAGAATCCACCTCAGGATTTATTCCTCAAATAAAGAGAGTTAAATGAAAGGGTAATTGCAGAGATGTGCACAGGGTTAAGGGCTCAGCAAGAGAGGTTTTGGCATCCAGAGACCAGCAACAGTGCGATGTTGCTATTTCTAGGGTAGAAGAGTTAAGGGGAAGGAATAACATTAATGGCTATAGTGAGAACCAAGGAGAAGTGAGAGCCCCTGACCCCTGGCTGTGACCTACACTTGTAGAGGCATTCAGTTATTGCCAGAGGTGTGTGGCATCAAAGAAGAGAGAGGAATGAGGAGGAAATACGCCCAACTTCTTCCTCCTGAATGCTAGTGCTCTGTTTTAGACCAAACCCAGCTGTAAAACAATTTGTAGGGCTTGATCCCAGTGCAAGTGTGTAGAATGGATTGGAGGTGTGGCAAATGAAAAATAATCAGCACTGATAATAATTCAAGTTCAGAGGATAACTTTCATTTAGTCTCTGTGATACCGATATCCTCCAGGGTGGTGTTTTTATTTTTTTTTTTTTCAATTGGTTATTATCACCTTCCCTTTTAAGTTGGAGCCTTTCCTCACGCAGCTGGTGATCTTCAGCTGTTTGTTTACACATGCACATGAGGAACTGAAATGCCAGTTTGGGTGTGTATGTACATAAGCAAGTTTTGTTGATTGGCAGGCTTCGATTCCTTTTAAAGTGATTGGACAAGGGAGCTGGCCCCTTTCACTGGGGGGATGCCCAAATGCCGGTATGTGGAAGTCTTTCTTATAGGCTATTTAGTTTCTCCAAAGAAGAAATTTCTGATACTCTGTTGAGGGAGAAGATGCTGTAGCTGCATTTGGGTGAATGGTGAAAAAAGGGAATTGTGCTTCACACCTACAAATTTCCACTCTGGGTCCTATTCCTTTTCTCTCAGTTCCTTCAGAGAACGCACCTTTGATCCCCTCACCTAAGTGATCAAAACCTGGATGCCGCCATTCTCTGCACGTATGTGTTAAAGAAACACACAAAAGTGTGCGGCCATTGTAGCTGTGTAGCCCAAGGTTAAATTGCTAAATTGTGGCAGAACTGAGATGGAATTCTAGATCTTATGACCTCATACATGGTGCTCTTTCCAGTATATTATACTCTTTTAATACTATCTTAATTCATTTCAAAATGAATGAAATGGTAGAAAGATCATAGGAAATAAAAGTTTCTCAGTTGGACTATGTTTGATGCATAGTGTTAAATTCTGGATATCACTATTTATGATGAATATTGACTCAAAAATCTGCATCCAACAGAAAATGACCAGGAATTTAAGGGACTTAGAAATCATGAAGAGTTGGAATTCTGAGACTGGAAAACAGCAGCCTAAATGAAGGCATGATGTCAGTCTTCAAATTTTAAAGAACTGTCACACACTACATTTATAAAAAGGGAAAAAATTAAGGCAAATGGGTAGATTTGCGTTCAACATGAAAAATATATTTCCAATAATTCAGTACTACTCAGTGATAGGCTGACTTGTGAGCTACAAAATATTCCAACAGAAGGATTCATCTGAAGTGTCAGGTAGACCTTTGTGTAGAAAGAATTTCTGCATTTGATGACAAGCTAGGAGATTCCCAATTCTCTTTAAATCAGAGATCATTTGCTTCATATGGTAATAAATATATTTAAAAGAAAACAAATCTTTATATTTATTTGCCGCAAAACTCAAAGCACTTTGAATTCCATAAAGGCGCTAGGAAAATTTAAAGAAGACTAATCTTATAAGGAATAAGGAATATTCCATATTCCTTATATATATTCCATAAGTATATGGTGTTAAAATATCATTTACCATGACCAAGACAGATATGATAATACATGTAAATATTTTATATATACACATTATAATTATGTATTTAAAAATCTAATCTAAAGTTAAAAGTGCTCTAAATTTAACTATTATGACATTAAAAAACAATTTGTAATACTAAAAGATATTTTTGAAATCCCTTGTATATACTCCTGATGCATAAAGGTGGTTTTGTATTCCCATAGTTAGAAAAGGTTATCTCAGAGTGGCAGCACCCCGACAAATCACTAGTATTGGAGGATGACTAATGTATTTATCATTAATATGACCATTATTACAATTTTAATATTATATTTAAGAGGCCTTGTATTCATCGACATGCTTACCAGAATGCCCAATGGGAGAAGTCAAAGTCTATTAACTGCATTTTCAGCTCTTTCTGATCTGGATAGGGCTGACGAAGCAACACATTTATGCAAACAACCTCCAGTCCTTCTAAGAGCCCTAGGCAGCTCTCCCATATTGGCATGAACTGGGCTGCATGCTTGGGTCTCCTTGGTTATTCTGGAATCCATGTACCCATGTGCTTAACTGAGCATATCAAACTCTGACTTTCTGTCCTTTGTCCTTTGCTATTATTTTTGTGTGAACAACTTCCAGTTCAACTATGAGAAATTCTCTTAGGTCTTAAAATTTACAGTTCCTCTCTCAGTATTTCCTGTTAAACTGTCAGTGTTTATTCCCAGTGACGATAGTCGCAATCCAGAACTAGCAGCCTGCTGTTTCAAAATATTTATTTCAATATTTGTGTTAAATGCTGTCTTCGTAACCTGCTAATTTGCATTTGTTTTCAAGGATAAAGCCAAAAAACAAAACCTTGAGTCATTTCTATAAATACGCATCTAGTTTTTAGGAAACTGAAGATTTGAGCATAGTCTCTCATCCTTATAATGGTTATCTGGGAGACTCCATATGGCCACCCTTATTGTCTTTAAGTAATCTTGCTCTGGCAGGAAATCGTGCAGAGTCAACAAATGCATCAGGCTGATGACACAATTGAAGACCATTGAGATTGCTTAACATTCTGCATCAGGGAAGCACAGCACTAGGTTTCTACTTCCTTGGAGTTGAAGACTTTTTAATACATAAAGCTTGCTAGGCAGCACATTTCCAATTGTGCTTTAATTAACAAAGAAATAGAAACATGAAGGAAATCAGCATGTCTTTTCAGACTGGTAGCGTGCGCAGCCCCGCAAAAGCAAAGCTGGAGCCACTAGAGTGAAAAAATCAGTCAGTAGTGTTGGTATTTGCCCCCCTTTTGCTGTCCCATATGGATTCTCCAGAACTTTCATCAACTTCATTTTTAAGTCAGAATTAATATTAAGTGGGAAAATACTAATGGAAACACTAAGAATCTGGAGTATATCTACTCCATCAATATTCAACACACGCTTGATAATAATAGCTTCCTCTTTAGACGCAGGTACAGCGTGGACAAAAATCATAACTGAGTAGTTGCTTACATGGTGCAAACATAAACAAAAGGAACACTTTATACAGATTTATCAAAGATTTCTGGCTGTTCGTATATCATATCTATGTGTTTTTAGTAAATAACAATAAGAGAAAGATCAGTATGTAGTAATCAGAAAACTAATAATTAATGAAAAAGCTAAAATTTTATATGGACAAATTTAGACATTGTAAGCAATGACCAGCTCAGTAGACTGCAATCACAGTAACTCATGTTTTCTAAGCACCTGTTGTACATGTGAGGTTTTATATGTTATCTATCACACAGATCCCCTTTGGGGATATATGTTATTGTATTTTAAACATGAAAAACTAAAATCAGGGTTTCAGTAACTTGGGTAAGTTCACACACCTAAGTAGTGGTGGGTCTGGAGATTTGAAATCAGTCTTCCTTTTTTTAAATCAAAATACACTGCCTCTTTGTACTTTTGAATTATTGCAAGTTGTATCAATTATATTTCAACTGTGACATATGGCATAAGGAGGCTCACTTAAAACCCATTCTGAATTTCTTGTAAATCGCCTTCTTTGCTGTTGGGCCTAGAAAACTAAACACTCACTTTATTAGACTTCCTTGCGGTGGAGGTACCACGTGACTTGGTCAGGGTCAATGAAGTAAAATATTAAAAGTAACCACTTAAAATGGGAATTTGACTATTGGAGGCCATTTGATGTCAGATTAGAAACCATTAGTATGTGGTGTAAGAGATTTTTTCAGATCCCATCTACTCTACCATGTGATACAGATCATTAGCAATCGAGTCTTTGACATTAATTGAAATAGTAGGTACATTTCAGAATATTGGTGTATGTGCCCCCTCTGTGCCTCTTTCAGCAAATTCCTATGAAAAAAATAGGTGAACTTGGACTAATAGTAGCCAACCTACAAGCAGAGATGGAAGGTAATACTGCTTTGCTAAGGGAAGTGCTCTCTGTGTACAGTCTGTATTTGATGAGAATTTTATAATTTGGAAACTTGTGGTATTGAAAAACCCAATTGCTTCTGTACCTCAAACTGAAGTGTTTATAAGCAGTGGCTATGAAGTTTAGGGCCTTAGCTGGAGACAAGCCCAGACCTTGGCAAGTATGTGAGCCCAAGACAAAGGTCAGATTGGGGATGTTATCTTGCCTGATAATGGCTAACTTAATTCAGACCAACCATCCTCATGATGACATCTAAGCATCAAAGAACTATCAACATGGTAAATAATTTACTGGCCAAAATATAGTAGAAGATGAGAACTCAGAGATGTAAGTCTGCACTCAAAGCTGCTCTTGCCTTAAAGGCATCTGCCTATTGGAAAGAACATCTACCTGACTGCAAAAGAACTGTGCTTTTGGCAGTCTTGCAGTATCAGGAGGAAACCAAATTCTAAGTCAGAGCCACCAAGAGTAGGAATTCTGCTTAACTTCCCCCTGTTCTTTCATCCAGAATCCCCAAAAGCTATAACCCTAAAAGAAGTAAGTAACAATGGAAATAAACTAGCAAGAATTTGAAGTCAAACTGCCATTTATCTGAGTGATTCAGGGAACCTCAAGTCTTGCACTTGAACTTAAGAGCTCCTAGACTAATAGTGTCCCAGGAACCTGACAGAAGCATATGAAGAGCCTCTCAGAGAGAAGATGCCATAATTCTAGGCCTAAAATTATTCTTACAAATCATTTTTCAAATGCAACATCATGCACAGTGAAAGTACCAGGGATTTAGGAAAGCAAGACACCATGAGTGAGAAGCAGCGAAACAAAACAAAAAAGGATAGTGGAAACAGAATCACAAAGCCTTAATATATCAGAATTACCAGGGCCAGACTATAAACCAGCCAAACTAAATGTTTAAAGAATAAAATCCAAGCTAGAAAAATTTGACAGTTTAGCGAACTGCCATCTTCCCACACAAATCTATTGTTTTGGCTGACTGGAAGCACTGTGTTGAAAGATTGAGTAGCAGAGCATAGAAGCTGGTATCTAAGACCGTATGTCCCTAGGCTTGAAAACTATGTCTAGATAAGATCCTTGATTGTGGTTACTTGCTCATGGAACCGACCAGAAGTGAAAAACCCAAACCCCTACTATACTGACAAGGGTATTTGTTGTGAAAGAAATCCCAGCCTGGCCAGCTGCAGCGTAGCTACCCTCAGGTAATCATAAGGCTCCTGAATTTGCACAGAAAGATCATCCCGTCCAAGGCACATCTCATACGTGGTCGTGGAAGATGACGGACCAGGAGTACTCTGTTTGTCTCCGCAAGAAACCACCTCGAACAGGAGCTGTGTAGCATATTTGATATTCGCTATGGACCAGCAACTGCTGTTTCTTTCCCATTTTTTTCCCTAATGGGGAGTTTCTATTGTGTTTATTTCCTTCCTCCTCCACCACTGAGTGCTGGCTGTGTTGTAAGTAGATAATTTTAATATGAAGACTTATTAACTAATAAAAGATGAGTAACTTTAACAGAGGTAATATAGCACTCTAAAGAATACGGAAATAGTAAATATCGAGAGAAGTGACCACCTCTAGGCCTAAAGAAGAGTACTGAAAGGAGGAAAGGTTTTGTTTTTTGTCTTTTTGTGTGTCTGCACCACGTGGCTTGTGGGATCTTAATTCCCTGACCAGGGATCGAACCTTCACCCCCTGCAGTGGAAGCACAGAGTCTGAACCACTGGACTGTCAGGGAAGTCCCCGAAGGAAAGTTTTTGGAAGAGCCTCTCCGCACCCATTAACGATGAGACTCAGACCTCATTGGCGGGGATGTGGCAGCACCCTACTGGATTGTGGAGTTTTCTGAGATGTCACGGACCAGAGCCGTTTTGCAGCCAGGGTGCCAGCCGAGATGAGCAGGAAACTGCCCACCGGGGTGCTGGTGGACAGGGACAGATAGCTTACCTGTTGGGGTGACAGCAAAGCTCACTAGAGGTTGGCAACCACTGGATCCCCTGCATATAGCTGACAGCCATGCCGTGGAGACAATGAAGCAGGCGTATTGGAACCAGGAAGAGAAACTCCTGCCTTTGCTCTTCCTTGAAATAGCCCTCCAGTACCCTCTATTTTCAGACTAATGCTGTGCTAGCCAGCAAAGGGAAAATGTTTATGGGTCCAGAGCCAATTTTACAAAACAAGCAAAGAATTGTAGACTTCAAGCTGAGAGGCAAAAAATCGATAACTGACAAATGTTGACTTTGCAATGAGGTGGCCTGTGGAAAATTCCATAGATTGATCACTCCAACATTTTGCACTCCAACATTGGCAACTTAACTTCTGTTATTGTTTAGGCTTTTCTAAACTTCTTTCAGCTAAGAGTGGAAAGATGACTTAGTTCTGGGTGATGAGATATGCTAGTTCTCCTTCCATTTTTTTCCCCTTTACCCTGGAATGTGCACAAAATGACTGAGGCTGCAACACCCATCTTACCAGTGATAGGAAAAGGCTACGATGATCACACATCAACATCGTTAGATGTATATATATTTATATCTAGCTTTAAAATGTGTATATTATAAAAGAACGCTCTTGGTGATAGTCACTGAGTCTATGTAAGAGTATAAGTGTTACTAAAAAGACATTTGTATCTAGATTAGCAAAATTCATTTATATAAACGAATATGCTTTGAATTGTGAGTTTACCCACTGTTTATTTTACATGGAATCACACTCAGATGTATCATGATATATAACAACTTTTTATTCCTGTAACTTTAATATTCTCTATGAGTTCTTTGACTCCATTCCATCCTTCCAGCATTTGGATGGCAGAGGGCAAGAAACTAATAAATATTAGTCCAATTTGGCCCGATAGAGTAATTTAAAGAATCTTTTAATATGTCAGTTTTTCATAATTCCTTGAGTTCCCCCTTGTCTTCTCCAACGTGTTTTATGGATGTACAAGGAGCTTGCGTTACCTTGTGGCCCTAGGGGTTAAGAGGGACCCCTGACTTATATTTAGGTAAAAAAAGTGGCTGGTGTCTGCAGCTCTGTGGTTATCAGTCTTGTCACTAGGAGTTCTGCTGGCATCTGCAGCTAAAACCCACCATTTGATGTAACCAGTTGCAGCTTGATTTAGGTCTGGTGGTTTTGCTTAGCTGACCAGACCCTGCATCATCTCTTTCTGTCTCTGTCAGTCTCTCTGAGATCTTCCATATGCTTCAAATGATGCCTTGGCCAAGGCTAGCTACCCTGCAGACTCTGATTCAAGGTCGTCTGTATTTTTGCCCTTGTGGTCCTCGTGACTTGACCCCTAGCTCTCAGCGTAGATCTTGCTTGTCCCTAAAATGATATACATGAACTTCCTGGTCCTGGTATACAATATAGGAGCCAAGGAAGACTTACCGGTGCTAAGCAAACCCTTCCTACCTGACCACACTATTTGAACCTCTTTGCTGGCCTGGAGCCATCCCATATTGTCTTGGGCTGCCTTGCACAGGTGGGATCCTCCCAGGATCTCAAACAGGAGGTAGGAAAACAATACTTGTTTTTTGGCATCCCTCTCAATCTACCAAACCTTCCTCTCTGCCTCCAAGACTTTGGCCTGGAGTTCAGTGGTCAGGGCATAGGTCACTACATTCTGAACTCTCTCCTACAGGCCCTTCTTCCTTCCACAGTCCCCTGGGGTTGGAAGGGACAGACTTGCCACTCTCCCTTCTTCCAGCCTTCCCCGCAGCTCATTTTTTCCTCATTCTAAGGTAGGACCTGCTCTCCCGGAGGGCTGGGTTATCCTCTAATCAGATCAAACATCCCTCCTCATGAAGGAAACAAGAGAGGGGGAAGTATTCTGTCACTACAAGTAACATCTATGTCAATAGGTATAAATTTGTGTCAAAATGTCCAATGCCTATTGTGTGTGTGTATGTATATGCTATTTATACCATAATTTCTTTAGGAAAATCTTTTCTTTATTGATGGACATTTACTAGAACATTCCTCTGCTTACTTCTTTTTGCATTTGTACTGTTATCTTTTTTCTGCATAGTTCTATAAGGCTTTTACATAAAAGTTTAAACATATTTTATAGTTCGATGCATATTAGCTAATTCTCCATTAAAAAAGTCAATTTATACTTCTACCAACAATGCATAGGAGTTTCTGTTTCCTTTTGCCAATACTGGATTTTGACTTTTATCACTGCCAATTTAATAAAGTGAACAATTCCATCTAAATTTTATCTAATTTTATTTTTAGGAATTTGAATATCTTATATTGGCCATTTGTATTCTTTAGTGACTTGCCTAGTTCAATTTGCCTATTTCATTTTATTATAATTATTATTCACATGGATTTGTAAAAAAATCCTTGTGTATGCTAGGGATACAAACCCTTTGGCATCAGTGATGCAATTATCTGCCCTTGTTTGCTCTTGTCTTTCCAACATATTTATGGAGATTTTGACATATGCTGACCTTTCAATTTTTTCTGGTTATATTTTTCAGTAACTTCTTTTTTGATTTCTTCTTTGCATGACTTTAAAAGTAGTCGTCCATATTTCTTTTGATATTTTAGGGTTTCTTTTGTAACTTTTAATATTGAAACCATCTGGAATCTATTTGATATAAGCAGTAAATTTGAAATCCAGCTTAAGATTTTTTAAAATGGCTAACAAGTTATTCCAATAGCATTTATTCAATAATTCACTTATCTCTCCCTGTTAAGTGCCATCTTACCACATATTAAGAGTCTTCACATGTACTTGGGCCTGTTTCTTGACTATTGATGCCATCTGATTTCTCTCTTTCTTTGTAATCGTGTATAGTATTTATTGCCTGGCTTAAGTAGCTATAAATTACTTTTATTTTTCAGCTGTGGCTCTTTTTGCTTAATTTTTATCCAACTAAATATTAAGTCATTTTGGCATGTTTCAAAAAATAGCAAATTGGGATTTTAAATGGGTTTAAATTAAATTTGTAAATAGTATAGGGAAAAATGATATTTTGATAATTTGAGTTTTCCTGCCAAACAATGAGGCATATATCTTCATTTGTGTGGATTTTTTAAAAATGTCCATTAATAAAATTTTGTTATACAGGGTCTACCTATTTCTTGCTAATTTTATTTCTAAGAATTTCATATTTTTCTATTATATTTGCTAATGGTATATTTTCTTTCATTTTCTAACTATTTCTTTTTTTACATATAGGAAAGCAATATCTTTTGGCAGAGTAATTTTATACCTTACTAAAATTTCTAATTGGGTCTCAAATTCTTGTACTTCTTTTTAGTACTTAAGCTAGATATTGGTGGTTTGTTTTCTCGTTCATTCATTCAGCTATCTAACCAGGGGTAGAGAGTGAGCTGGGGCCATGGGCAGCTGTGCTCTTGCCGCTGTCCTCCCAAGTCTGATGACCTCCTGTCACTGTGGAAATTGATTTCATGAAGCACGATCAGTGTGAAGCTCCACAGCTTATGGGCTGTCTTTTCTTTCTCCAGTTCACTTTATTCAGCGGCTCTCAGGCTACTTTTCCCTGTTCTCCTCCAGCCCAGGTTTGCCATCAAGTCTCAACTCAGTCAGCAGTTCTGATCAATGAAAAGAGGAATTGCTTGGCCTCAAATTCTCTCCCTCAGTTCTGCATCCCAGTCAGCCCCTGTCTTTATCTGTCTTGGTGAGGGTACTTACTAGGTTCTTCAACCTTGTTCACATATTGATATTTCCCACATACTACACTGACTTTGTGATTGAGGAAGATACCCTGAACTTGTACTTTAAATTTACTTGAATATGACAGATATTCTCCATTTATTCAATTCCTAGTAATTCTCTTGAGTTTATGATGGGGGTTGTGACTGTTCCTTGTTTTTTTTCATATATTTTTGTTTATGTTTGTTCACTTGGCTGATTTAAGAAAGGCAAAAAAGCGTACATTTACTGTTTTCCTACAAAGCCACACATACTTATTTTAACAAGCACTCAATATTAGCTTTTATTGTTATGCTTTCTTTGAGTGTCATTCCTTTACTTTTTTCCATCTTACTCTTTCTTCAAGGTGTGGAGACTAAATTGTTTTGCATGTATAGATGCATTTATAAAACCTTTGTTTTTATTATTCGTATATATGGTTCTTTCTTAATTAAAGCAGTCTTATTTTAACCCTTGATACTAGTATTCTCGCATTAAGATACGAAAGTTTTATCTTTGTAATAATGACCATTTTTCTATTTCCTGTTGCAGTTCTTGACATAGAGTGTTCATTAAAAAAATATCTGTATGAATGCATATATATTTCAAAGATGGGGTCATATATTCTTCCTCAGTACATAAAAATTTGTTAACTTATATATTATAAATCTGGAGGAGCCACATTAGACTTTCAATAGTGGCAAAGTCTGATTCTCTTAAAATATGTAATGCTTCTTTTATATATTGTTTCATGTTTTACAATAAATATATAATTAAGCAAACATTTACAATAATATACTGATATTATCTGAAATGCCAGTTCACACATTTTACATTCTCAGAGGCTGTATGATGCAGATGAAAGAGCAAGTGTAGAGTCTTAACAGACCTCAGCATGAACCTCCCACTGAAAACACTAGGGATTAATCTTTCAATCAAATAGAGCTGTTGCCACTCAAGCACATTATAAATTGCTAACATATATTGAGCACTTATGGTATACCAAGTGCTGTGCTAAACCCTTGATTCTCATTATCTCCTTCCATTTTCACAACAAACCTGTGAGGTAGATGTTATCACCTATTGTACACTTCAGCTAGAAATATTTTAGTTTTACTTCATTATGTCTAGGACTTCCCTCTAAGTATTATTTTTCTTAATTAGGATTCTTAATTAGGATGGACATATCTGTATAGATGTTTGCTAAAGAATGGTTACCTTAAAGTAAGGGTAAGCATAGAATATAGACACTGAACTATCTCATAATTAATTATTTGGTAAAATTAAATAAAACCCATTCAGAGCAAAGCAATATTAAGAGTAATTTCCATACTGTATTACTTTTCTTTAATAAAACCCATCGATTTCCTCTTTGAAACATATTTTATTTTAAAGCTAGTCAATAGAACTATTTATTTTTATTAAACAAGTTATTTTCGGTTAACAGAAAGAGTGGTAGATCTTCCGTTGTTGATACATGAAAGAGATTTGACCCATAAAAAGTGGCTGTTTCCTAGATTCATTTGCTGGGTAAACTGTCGGGTAGCCTCCATAAATGGGCTGTCGTGTTATTTCATTTATTTTTATTATTTGAACTCAAATTAACTCTACAGTTTCACAGTTTATCTCTCATGAATCTGAGCAGTTAAGTAGGACAGAAGAAAAGGTACAGTTCCTTTCGGCTCTAACATATCATTGGCTGTCAGGTACGCCTTGTTATACTGTCCATCCTCATTTAACTATCCCACAAGATCTCTTAATGAAGTTAAGCCCCAAGTTCACTCCAATAATTCTGTGGCAAGAGTTTGTGCAATGTAACAATTCATCACTTGTCAAGAAGGCACTTTTAGTTTATACATTTAATAAGGGCATCCTCTAGCTTGGTTAATTAGAAGTGAACAGTTTGCATATTTACTAAATGCAGAGTGTCATTGCCACCACGGCCTATTGCCTACATGAATTATTTCTCTATCTGCAATAAACAGCTGGGTAATTATTACTGCCATAATCAGATAAATTCCCTCTGTAAGGCTTTTCTTACATGGCAATTCTTTGAACTCATCCAAAGCTGAACAAAATTTATGAACTCCAGCAGCGAGGCTACTTTTTCATACTAGGATATCCCTGTTCCCTGTTTCAAGGACATAAGTGGAGCAGCATAGATATTGTGAAAATAAGGAGAATAAATATGATTACCTAAAGATAATGTTTCAATAAACCACATTTTAAAAATATAATGTTCCGATCTCAGCCAACTAAATGATAGCAGTTTGGCTTTATCGAATTGTATCTAGGTGACGGGCTCTTTTCGTAAGGGCTAGCCTAAGACATAAAGAAAATAACATTTTCGTTTTCAAGGATCAAATTAGTCTGTAGTGTTAACTGTCCGCATGACTTTCTTTCTGTAGAATCACTTTATATATGAAGAGACAATAATTATAGCAATTAATTTAGTAGAATTTAGATAAAACATACTAGAGTGTCTAACTTAAAGTACAGCATGTAATCTTTCTTTTAAAAACAGTCTATTGTTTATCCATCATTAGTAATTAATGACATAATCCATATAATCACTTTAAAACATGGAATGATATCAACTATTTGATCACAGCCTTTTTACGTTATTTTTATTTTTACCAAGAATGCACTACCTTTAACAATTTGCTATTTCAAAACATTTTTAAAGCCAAGTATATAAAAAGGAAAAAATCCCTTCATTCCTGAGATAGAATTAATAGAAGGAAAAAGCTTATTACATCGAGTATAATTTTGTTATATATGTATCTGTATATATATTTAATTTTTTTCAAATTTAACTCTTTATACAATGAATTTCAAGAAGTTTACAAAAGACATTTATGAGTAAAAGAAACAAGGATCATGGTAAAGGAAAATACAGAATGATAACTCTGATGGTGTGATTGATCAGGGGATGTGATTAGTTAAGAATGTCCCATTGTCAAAATGGAGAAAACATTACTGCACATACAAGAAACAGCTTTTCTAGAAATTTCTGGAAATTTCACATATGAATCCTCAATAGGAGACACAGTAATGTAGTGAACAATGACTTCTGTAACTTTTTTTTTTTTTTAAACAGAAAAAAGCTCTCTGAATTTCAAGTCTCTCTTTTTTGTGGTGATATTTGGGGGGAAAAAAGAGCCAGAACGTAGCAATAAACTGTTACTCATTTGAAAGCAAGGGACTAAAATATGTTGGTTTGTGGACTTAGCCTCGTGGTTGTCCAACTTGGAGGAATGGATGGATTAGAAGTTCTTATCTCTCACTTATCCTAGCTGATCCTCTGATAGGAAGTGGATGGAAGGGAGTTGTTTTTTGTGGTTTTTTTCCCTATTTAATTCTGTGTTAAGGATTGGTAATGCTGTTTTTAATATTGCTCACTGAGAGTAAATTTATGTAGTGGAAATCAGATTTGGGTACCTGATATCTCAATAATACACATTTACAGTCGCACTTGAAGCTACGTTTTAAGTTACTGTGAAAGTGTATTGAGAAAATGTAACCATTGCTAAAAGATTATTTAAAGTACCATCCAACTGGCTGTTTGCCCTTCGCCTTATTTGACCTCTTTGACGCACATGACAGTGTTGATTACTTTCTTCTCTACTCTCTCTTGTAACCTAGATTCTCTGAAGGCACTCTCTCCTGGCTTCCTTTCCACTTTTCTGCTTGTTTCCTCTCCATTTCTTTCGTGTACTCGCCTTTATTTGCCTGATCTTGAATATTAGTATTCTCTCTTTGATGCACTTGCCTTTTCATTCTTTATCCTCTGGACAGTCTCCTCCACTTGAGTGACTTCTGTTACCACTTACGTTTTGATGATTTATAAATCTGAATATTCTCCAGCCAAGAATGTTCTGATTATTATAAACATTTATTCAAATGCCTGCTAACACTGCCACTTGGACATCCACAGACACCTCAAATTAAGCATCTTTATACGTGAAATAATAATTTTTTCCCCAAATCTCTTCTTCTTATGGTGAATTGGACCATTTTTCATTTCAGTGCCCAAGCCAGAAACATGGGATTCACACTAAAGATGCTTTTCTCCATTCTGTTGATGACCAAGCTCTATCACTTCTTTTCCTAGCCCTCTGTTCTCATTCCTCATCAAGCTGTCCTTCCTTCTGCTGCCTGAATGACTCTAAAATACAGATCCGATTAATGTAATCTGTTGTATTTCCTTCCTTTTAAGGTTTCCCTTGTAAAAGGTGACTTAGAGGTCCTAGAAATATGTAAACTATAAACACGAGGATTATATTTGAGAGCATCTTCTTGGCATAAGAATTAAGCAAACCCAAAGTAATGCATTATATTCTTAAATAGTTATAATACTTAAAAGCTTGGATCGTTGAGAAAAAATTGTTAACAGGTATCTTAGTTAAAATATTATTGTAGAATGGGAATTCCTAAAGAGAGAGAGAGAGAGAGTGTGTGTGTGTGTGTGTGTGTGTGTGTGTGTGTGTGTGTGTGTTTATAGAGAGAGATACCATTAACAGATGTGTGTATATATATATAAAATAGAAATTTTGTGATGAAGAGGAAAGGTATGCAGTGGTGTCATACTACAAAAGCAGTGAATTAAAAAGCATCACTTTTTAAAAAATACTTTTTTCGTTCCCCCTTTGTAATGCCTTTAAGCTTTTTCCATCTTGTTTCCCTTCTAATCTGTCTATTTCCTCTCTCAGGAGTGACATTGAAGAGAACTGAGAGAAAATCACCCCAGTTTCTCTCTCTCTCTGTTCTTTCTACTACTATTTTGTAGTCTTTTCTTATCCTGGCTAAGAATACATAGGATACGATTCTGTTTAGCATTCATATGAAAGAGATATCTAAGATCAATTATAAAATAATTGGTCCATAAATAGTTTTCCCAAACTCATTTATTGAAGTTACATGTGATAGACTGCTCTAAAATAGTTGCCATCATCCTATGGTAGGTCAGTGCTTTATGATAGCATCAGGATTAGTTTAGAGAGGTCCCTGATCTGTGTTGAGTGGATTGCATGAAAAAGCAACCACAATTATTTTTGCTTTAAAGTGAAGTTAACACATTTTAAATAAGAGACGATGTGTGATTTTGGAGTAAACGCAAAGTAAATAAGATCTTACAATTCTTTTCATTTGAAATGGGAACTTTAGCTACTCAACTCTGAACTCTACCCAAAACAAAACTTCAGTAGCTTGATCCTCATTCTCCACAGCCGAATGAGTTACTGTGAAGATACACTCTCAAGGGAGAGAGAATGTGATGTGCCTTGATCTACCTTTTTGCAAGAAAGCCCCCATGCTGTGTCTCAAAGTCACCGTCTGTAAAGTCATTTCATTTCACAAAGAAGAACAGGAACCTTGTTAATGATACCTGCCCCTTACCAACCTCAAGGGGATGTTGTGAGGATGAACTAATGTCTGTGAAGCATTTGGAGCCCCTGAAAATGATGCACGGAGTCAATATATTTTATTATTATGCCTATTATTGTACTTAGCTCAGTGTTACTCTCAATTATTGGACATCATATATATTACATAAAATTTTACTTTCTGTTATAGAAGTTGTCCAGAGTAGTAAAAAGAAAATAATTTTACAGTGATACATGTGCATATGTTTAGAAAGAATGCTATGCAAAAAATTCTTTTCAACTGAGTCTATTCAGAAGAGCCAGAAGAAGAAAAAAATTGATTTTCATGAATGATCTTTCAATGGGGTCTTATTGCTTTTTAAAACCATGAAAAGTACGCAAGTGAAATAATGGAGCAACTGGATGCTCCCTTTTTACGATCAGAGTGAAGTCATGGTACTGTAATTTTATGACATTGACCATTATCTTCTTTTTTCACTTTTTTCATTCTCAAAATATCTAGTCTATAGCGGACAAATTTGCTAGCATTACCCTTCGAGAGACTACTCACCCTTGGTCCGGAAGCCTTTCTTCTGCTCTAAAGTGCATTGCCCCCAACTTGCTGTTGATAGATCAAGTCTACCAAAGAAAGCTGGAGTTTTTTGTGAATCATCCATCCTCGTTTCATTACCACTCCCCTCCATCCCAGCTTGCTCGCTTTAGTGAAAGCCTGTTCATTGTTCTGTTCCCACCTCCATTGCCTTTTCTGACCCCTCTAATCAGAGTGGAGCCCTCTGAACTTAAGCACTGTTTATGTGTTTCTTCATAGACTTATTCTGTCTATAAGCTAGTTAATTATCAGCTATTTTATTTGCAAGCTACTTGAAGGCAGGGACTGGACTTTACACAACTTTATTTCTTTTAATATTTTAAACATACTTATGACTGCCCGAGTGAATAAATAAATGTGTGTTAATTTTCTTCATGATATTAACTGGAAAAGTAGCTTAGACATTTGGAAGGGAAATTGATCTATACTACAAACAAAGGATTTTCAAGAGTTACTGAAAAGTGTTTTATGAGAGCCCTTTTCTAAATGTTTTCAAAATGTGAAAGTCTTAACTCCAGATTTCAGAGTAAGGTGTGATGTTCAGGAACAGCCTGAGTGCTTGAGTATCAAGGGCTATGTACTACCGAGTGCTTACTTTAAAACCGTATTTTCCCTTTCGAAAGCGCTGCCCTAATGAAATTTACAACACCTGTCCAACAATTCCAGGGCCTAGGTAACCAGGTAGATAAAATTAGTGGTTTAAATGATTTGACTGACGTAACATGAAGCTTTTGTTTCAAATACAAATATTTTGAGTATCTTAATGACTTCCAGATCTTCTGTTCTAAGGTTTTATCAGTCTCAAAATATTTTTGGATGTCACGTATCACCTCCAAGCATGTAATTGCTTTATTTGTGGTTAGTAATTTTAATTATATTTTAGACTTAGCCTTCCCTTTTTCCTTTTATTATCTTCTTATTTGGTTACATTATTATGGACAGATTGAGAGTAGACAATCGTTAGAGATACAACGTTTCTAGCAGTTCCTCAATGAGGCTAATGCTGCTGTTCAGGGACCACACTCTGAGAACCACTGTCCTTGGCAAAGAGCCAGAGTCTGGGTTCTACGTCCCCTTCCCAAGGGGGGCTTTCTCAATGTGGCTTCTTCCCTCTTCTAATCAAACCACCAGAAGTGATGAAATGCACTACTAGTCGGCTGAGAAATAGTTAAAAAGGAGGCTCGCACCTAGTTTATACCAGATATTAGGCCAAATATTTTGAGAGGGGCACACCTTAACCCTGACCTTCAGGACCTTAGCACATAGTAGGAGGAGTGCTGAAGTGGTGCATGTTTACAGGTATCATTTGTTATAGAAAGTAGGAGTAAAGGATTGTTAGAGTAGGAACAGCTAGAGAGTAATTCTTTTTAAAGGAATCTAGAAGCCCTTTGAGAGGAAAGGGTAGAGATTTCTGGTCTTTATTGTTGTTACTGGCATTCTGCTGCACTAGAAGATAAAAATTATACACAAGTTTTTTAGTACTATATTTTGAAATGAATAAGAAAATCAAACAAAATGGCAAAATATATAGCTCGCTTCTGAATGGCATAG